>NW_026929874.1:0-108597 GCF_032062105.1 Saccostrea cuccullata
CATGATGGTGCTTACATGTCAATATGACTTAACATAGCTTTTCTGTTATTGAGATTTTTCCCTTTATTTTCCTATGTTAAACTTTGATCAACCAATGAGACCCTTCCTAACCCTTGTAGGTTATGATTAAACAAATTTATTTTACACTACCTGGGGATATTCCATATAAATATCACTAAGCATGGCTTTGCTATTCTTTGAGAAAGATTTTTAAAAATATATTTTAATGTATAACTTGGATCCCCCATTGTGGCCCCACCCTATCCCTGGGGGTTATGATTTAAACAAACTAGAATCTACAGTTCGGAGGATGCTTGCATAAAAATATCACTAATCATGTAAATTTTTAAAGATTTCCCTACAAATTCCTGTGTAAAACTTTTTTGGCCATTGTGGCCCCACCCTACCTGCGGGGGTCATGATTTGAACAAACTTGAATGTACACTACCTGAGGATGGCTCAACATGAGTTTCATCTTTCCTGTCCCAATTGTTCTTGAGAAGAGGTTTTAAAAAAATTTTTTTCCTATATATTCCTATGTAAAATTTTATCGGCCATTGTGGCCTAACCATACCCTGGGGGTCATGATTTGAAAAAAACTTAAATGTACAGTACCTGAGAATGATTCAACATGAGTTAGTGTGGAAGGCATTGATCAATCGCTTATTGTGTCTTGCCAATTCAATAAACTTTGAAAAGAAAAAGAGATTTATTATGAGGTTGATGGCATTATCCAGGAAGGTGGTAAAACTAAGCTAGATGTCTAGAATCTTTGCATTATATGACCTACCGGGAAAATTTTTTTTGGGGGGGTAGTTTACATTAAAGTGCAAGTTACACAGTAAATAAACAAACTTCAGAATAAAACAGAAAAGCCCGTGTTACTTAATACACAATAAAATTTTTAAGTACAATCTATCTATGGTCATTTTCACAGACAGCTAGACCATGTGAAGTTTTCCCAGAATGCCCGACCGTGAAGCCAGCGCTAGCAAAAAAACCCCCCTTTTTTTTGTTTAGAACAATCAGATAATACTTGACTCAAACTTTTCTGTCATAAAAAGAGAAAATTTGAAGTATTACAATCATGCAGTTATCTTTAAAGTGTAAACTACAGAATAAATAAACAAATTTATTTAATGATACAAGAAATCGTTATCTTACAGTCTATCTATGGTATTTTACTTTTCCCCGAATGCACAATGAGCATGCGTATTCAAGAAATTTGGACTAACGATTGCTAGCACCCAAGAGTGCTAGAACTACCTGAGGATGACTCAACATTAGTTTCATCTTTCCTGTCCCTATAGATCTTGAAAAGAAGATTTTTAGATTTTTCTTATATTTCCTATGAAAAATTTGATCGGCCATTGTGGCCCCACCCTAGTCCGGGGGCCATGATTTGAATTTGAATGAACATCTGAGGATGTTTAAAATGAGTTTCATTTTTCCTGTAACAATGGTTTTTAGAAGAAGATTTTTCCTATATATTCCTGTGTAAAACTATGATCGGCCATTGTGGCCCCACCCTTGTCCCAGGCCTGAGGGGTCTGATTTGAAAAATTTAAATCTACTCTACCTAGGATGATTCCACATGAGTTTCATCTTTACGGGCCCGACTAGTGGTTCTTGAGAAGATTTTTTTTCACTAATTCATAATTATTTCACCTTGGAAGAGGGCATACCCTTTTTGTCAAAATTAACCCTCTTTAACCAAAATTTGTGCAACTCTGGAAAAAGTTGGTAGTGGTTCTTGAGAAAAAGATGAAAATGTGAAAAATTTACAAAAATGACAACGATGCCAACAACAGACAAATTTTTATAGAAAACTACTTGAGCCAGGGCGGGGCTACACTAGGGAATCAAAGTTTCACATAGAAAAAAAAAGGGAAAAATTTTTAAAAAAATCTTCTTTTAAAGAACCACTGGGCCAGGAAAGGTAAATTATGTGGAAGCACTTGGTGAGGTGTAGAATTTTAAAAAATGAACCCCTGGGGTAGGGCTGAGGGCCACAACAGGGGAAACCAAGTTTTTCATAGAAATATGTAACCTTTGGGTTTGTGTATACTTGTAAAAAACTTTTTTTCACATGCGAGAAATTTTCGCAATTTCGTGAGAGCACTTCATTGCAAATATTTCTTGCTGCGAACTGGTCCTTTAAGTCTCCTGTGTGTCTATTGACTACAAATCCAAAAAGGGTTGATCATGAAAATTAATTGTCGTGAAATAGTTTATCCCCGATAAATGAAATAAAAAAGTGGATAAAAGTTGGTTTACAGTATTATATTGTAAACAAGAGGCCCATGGACCATATCGCTCACCTGAGTAGCTTAACCATGCTGTTCTTTACCAGATTTTATTAAGTAATATATATTCATTATTTTGACCCCACCCCACCAAATCATAATCTGGACAATTTAAAATCTACACTACCCAAGGATGCTTTCCATCAGTTTTAGCTTTTCTGGCCCAGTGGTTCTTGAGAAAGGAGTTTTAATTTTCCCTATTTATTTCTATGAAAAATTTGATTCCCTTTCTGGCTCTGCCCTACCCCGAGGAAACATAATTTGAACAATTAAGAATCTACACTACCCCTGGATGCTTCCACATAAGTTTCATCTTTCTGGCCCAGTGGTTCTTGAGGGAAGATTTTTAAAGATTTTTCCTATATACAGTTAATTCTCCCTTTTAAACCGCCACCTTTTGTAATTTAGAAATCATGGCGGTATAACGAATTTGGCAATGAATTGAATTTCCCATCTCCTGGAAACCAAGATGTAGAGTTACCGTTCTTAGAAATACCATTTAGCGTTCTTTTCTTATTATTACATGTACATGTACATATTAAAACTTTTTCAAGTTTTAAAATACTTCAAGTAATTTTTTATGTACAATTTCACTAAAACAAAATGTGCAGTTATGAAATAAAGACAAGCACATGTGGATGCATGTAAATCTGCACGACTGAATTAAAAAAAAAAGCTGGGTGATCGTCGTGATATATTGCCGAAAATGAAAAAGAACTTTAATAAATTCATTGTTTAAGGGAATTTTAATAAAACGTTCACAATTTATACCGTATAATTATTTTTTAAGCAAATTTTGCATTGTTTAAAGCAGAGATACAAAAAAAAAACGTTATCTGTGTTCTTAAAAAACACCGCCTTCGTGGCAAAGCCGTCACTAAATGATTTTTATTAAACAGAAAACAAAATTATCATAACAGTTCATGTTAAAATCATTGTTTATTTAATTCTTATTTAATTATTTAATTGCATGTACCTTGCCTGGCTTTGCATGCTTTACAACAGGGATAGCGTCAACCAATTAGCCGCGCTTCACTACCACATGCACCTGTGGCGGTATATCAAGATAATTGACACTTAAAAATGGACGTTTGTTGTGAAAACAGGGGGGCGGATGGCGGATGCGAATTTGGCGTTATAAAGAGAATTTTATATAGCAGGAAAAACGTTCTTGGCAAATCATGGCAGTATAGCGAAAATGGCGATGAATCGAATGGCGATAAATTCAAAAATTGACTGTATTTCGATGTAAAATTTTATTCCCTATTGCAGCCCCGCCCAACCCCCGGGGGTCATGACTTGAACAATTTAGAATCTACACATCTGGATGCTTCCACAAAGTTTCAGCTTTTCTGGCCAGTGGTTCTTGAGAAGAAATTTTTAAAGTTTTTTCCTATTTTTTTTAGTAAAACTTTGATTCCCTATTTGGCCCTGTCCTCCCCCCCAGGGGTCATGATTTGAAAATTTTTAACACACTAGCCAGGTATGTTTCCACAAAGGTTCAGCTTTTCTGGCCCAGTGGTTCTTGAGAAGATTTTTAATTCAGTTACTAGGTGACCTATTGCTATCCGTTTTCACCCTGTATTTGTCGTGCTAAGTGTGGTAACATTTGAACATTTTCAGCTTATTCTCTGAACTGCTGAACCAATTTAACCAATTTTTGGCATATAGCATCTATGGGTGAAGGGAAACAAAAATTATGAATTTCATGGTCCCTGCCCCCCGGGGCCTGGGGGGTGGGGCAAAAACCACTAAAATTAGTGCAATCTTTAAAAATCTTCTTCTTTACTCCTGGACATCAAGCAGTCAAACTATTGGTATGATTGTAATCAGCATTGGGTCCTCTACCAAAATTGTGAAATTCATGGCCCCAGGGTCAGGGGTTCTAGTGCTAGGGCTGGGAAAAAATTATATTGTGAGAATGCATTATTTCTTTGAAGATCTTCTTTTGGGCTTGTTAGCATTAAATAACATAACCAATACATAGTTAAGTTGAATACGACTTCCTCATCCAAATTTGTGAATTTCATGGCCACAGGGCCAGGGTTCTAGTTTTAGGGTGGGGCTATATATACATTTTAAAAATGCATAAATTCTTTGAAATTCTTCTTCTCTGCTCATGGGTTTTAAATAAACTAACGAAGTGCAGAGTTACATGTATGCTGTACATGTATATGGCTCGGTCAGGGGTTCTAGTTTAGGGCGGGGCTATAAAGATTATATAGTGATAATGCATAAACTCTTTGAAATTCTTCTTCTCTGCTCATGGGCTATAAAGATTATACGGAAAATGAATTATTTCTTTGAAATCTTCTTTTCTGTGCTTGAGTATTAAACCAATGAACTATATACATAGTTCTGAGGAGGAAGGATGTCTCTTTGAGATTTGTGAATTTCATGGCCCCAGGTCAGGGTTTCTTGTGTTGGGTGGGGTTTATGTAATGAAAATGCATGAATTCTTTAATGAAAACCCTTTTCCCTTTTGCTCCTGGATAATATGCAGATGTTTTAAGTACATATTCATGATGAAGAAAGCTGCCTCTTCCAAAATGGTTAATTTCCGGGCCCCTGGTTCAGAGGTTTTAGGAGAGAAGGGGGGGGGGGGGGGTTAAATAGTCAATATATATTTAATGCTTTAAAATTTGAATTATATTAATCAACAATTTATGATGAAATAAAATTCATGATGAAATTTCCAAAATTTTGAAATATGTTGCTCCCGGGTAAGTTGTTCCTGTGGGGGGGGGGGGCACAAATGGGACATGTACAAAGTGGAAATGAATTTTCTCTTTGTTACTGTGATCTACCTCTGGGTATTAAGTAACCAAAGTAAGCATGCTAAGTGTATAATTATAATAAGCAATAGTGCCTCTTTCAAATTGTGAATTCATGTCCTCAGGTTTAAAGCAAGAATCAAATTCAAATTTGGGGTAAGCAGGTGACCTATAAGGCCCGTGGGTCTCTTGCTTATCCTATATGCGGTGGAAAAAAAATAAATGTGGAATCTCCACAAAGTTTCAGTTTTTCTGGCCCAGTGGTTCTTCAGAAGATTTTTCCTATTTATTTTATGCAAAAATTTGATTCCCTATTGTGGCCCCATCCTAACCCCGGGGCTCATGATTTTTAAAATTTGAATCAAAATAATCCCAGATGCTTTCACATAAGTTTCAGCTTTCCTGGTTCTTGAGAAGATTTTTAGCTCACCTGAGCCGAAGGCTAAGTGAGCTTTTCTGATCACATTTTGTCCGGCTGAAGGGCCACACCCTTTTTCCAAGGGGGGATAATTATGAATTAGAGAAAAAATTAAGGATTTTTTTAAAAAACTTTTTCTCAAGAAACCCCTGGGCCAGGAAAGATGAAACTCATGTGGAATCATCTTCAGGAGTGTAGATTCAAGTTTTTTCAAATATACCCCCGGGGGTGGGGGGGGGCCAAATGACCAACAAGTTTTACATAGGAATATATAGGTAAAATCTTTAAAAAACTTCTTCTCCAGAACCACTTGGCCAGGAAAAATGAAAATCATGTGGAATCATCCTAGGTAGTGTAAATTCAAGTTTGTTCAAATCATACCCCCCGGGCTAGGGGGGGCCAAAATGGCCACCCAAGTTTTAATAGAATTATAGGAAAAAACTTTAAAAATCTTCTTTCCCGAACCACTTGGCCAGGAAAGATGAAATTTATGTGGAATCATCCTCAGGTAATGTAATTAAATTTGTTCAAATATACCCCCCCGGGGTAGGGTGGGGCCAAAATGCGACCCAAGTTTTACATAGGAATATATAGGAAAAAACTTTAAAAAACTTCTTCTCCAAACCACTTTGGGCCCGGAAGATAACTCATGTGGAATCATCCTCAGGTAATGTAATTCAAGTTTGTTAAAACATCCCCCCCGGGGCAAGGGTGGGGCCAAAATGGCCACCCAAGTTTTAATAGGAATAAAAGGAAAATTTTTAAAAAATCTTCTTCTAAGAACACTTGGCCAGGAAAGATAAACTCATGTGGAATCATCCTCAGGAAATGTAATTCAAGTTTGTTAAAAAACCCCCCGGGAAAGGGGGGGGCCACAAGGGCCCATAAGTTTAACATAGGAATATATGGGAAAAAATCTTTAAAAATCTTCTTCTCCAGAACCACTTGGCTGGGAAAGATGAAACTCATGTGGAATCATCTTCAGGTAGTGTAGATTCAAGTTTGTTCAAATCATGACCCCCGGAGTTAGGGTGGGGCCAAAATGGCCACCCAATTTTTACATAGAAAATATAGGAAAACATTTTTAAAAATCTTCTTCTCCAAAACCCAAATGGCCGGGAAAATAAATATGTGGAATCATCCTAAGGTAGTGTAATTAAGTTTGAAAAATCCCCCCGGGGGCTAGGGGGGGGCCCAAAAATGACCACCCAAGTTTTACATAGGAATATATAGGAAAAATCTTTAAAAATCTTCTTCTAATGAACTATTTGGCCAGGAAAGATGAAACTCATGTGGAATCATCCTCAGGTAGTGTAGATTCAAGTTTTTTCAAATCATGACCCCCGGGGCAAGGGTGGGGCCAAAATGGCCGACCCAAGTTTTACAAAGGGATAAAAGGGAAACCTTTTAAAATCTTCTTTTCAAGTACTTCAAAGCTATGATTAGTGATATGTATATGGAATCATCCTCAGGTAGTGTAGATTCTAGTTTGTTCAAATGATGAATGCCGGGGGGGGGGGGGGGGGGGGAAAAAAAGTCGATGTGTCAGGTGAGCGCTGTGGCCCTGGGCCTCTTGTTAATGACCCCACCCATTTTTGTCTTTTCTTATTATCTCCCCCTTTTTTAGTTTGGTTAAAATTGGCCCAAAAAAAAGCTTGTCTAGGTGAGCTAAAATGTAGGTCACAGTGACCTTCTTTTATTAAGTATGTTTTAAGGCCCCCAATTGACAGCTAACAAGATTTTTGACAACTTCTCAGTGTGTAAAATAATGGGATGAAATGTTTTAAAAAGATAAGTCATAAAATTAAAAAGTAGGTCAGTGACCTACTTTTTAAATTGAATTGTTACAGGACCCGAGATAATTTTAGCGAGACGCAAATTTAGCGATTTGTCCTTAAAAATTGGTATTTTTTTTAGCAAGATGTAATTTTAGCCCTTTTTAAAAGCTCATTAAAAAACTTTTACAAAAAAAGAATAATTAATTTTAATGATCTTGGCACCCTCGCTTATAATGCCAAAATCAAATCCTCGCTAAAAATTCTGCTTATACGGTATATTCTTGTATGAAACTTTGATGAGCCATTGTGGCCCCACCCTACCCCTGGGGGACTTGAACAAACTACCTGAGGAAACTTCAAATAAATTTCTCATCTTTCCTGGCCCAGTGGTTCTGGAGAAATTTTAAAAGGGTTATTCTTATATATTTCTATGTAAAACTTTGATCAACCATTGTGGGCCCCTCCTACCCCCAGGGGTCTTTTTCTCTGTATATTTCTATGTAAAATTTGATTCCATATTGTGGAACTGCCCAACCCCCCTGGGTCATGATTTCAAAATTAAGAATCCACATCCCCTGGATCCTTCCCTGAAAATTTCAGCTTTTCTGGCCCAATGGTTCTTGAGAAGAAGATTTTTAAAGATTTTTCATATGTATTTCAAAAAAATTTAATTCCCATTGGGCCCCGCCCCAAAACACGGGGGGCATGATTTGAACAATTTAGAATCTGGTTGCTCTACATAAATTTAGGTTTTTGTCCCCCTTGTTCTTGAGAAGAAGATTTTTAAATATTTTTCCTATATATTATGATGTAAAACTTTGGTTCCCTATTGCAGCCCCACCCAACCCCCGGGGGGGATATCTGAACAATTTAGAAACTACAGTACCCTGGATGCTTCCACATAAGTTTCAATTTTCTGTTCCGTGGTTCCTGAGAAAAGATTTTTTAAAAATTTTTCCAAAAATATTTCATGTAAAACTTTCATTTCCTTTGGGCCCCCCACACCCCTAGGGTCATGATTTGAAAATTAGAAACTACACATCCTGGACGCTTCCAAAAAATTTCAGGTTTTCTGGAAGTTGTTCTTGTAAGAAGATTTTTAAATATTTTTCCTATATATTTGATGTAAAAATTTATTCCCCATTGCAGCCCCACCCAACCCCCGGGGTCTGAGAACAATTTAAAACTACAGTACCCTGGGTGCTTCCACATAAATTTCAGCTTTTCTGGGTCAGTGGTTCCTAGAAGAAGATTTTTAAAGATTTTTCCTATATATTTCGGTGTAAAATTTGATTCCCTATTGCAGCCCCGCCCAACCCCCGGGGGTCATGATTAACAATTTAGAATCTACACTACATCTGGATGCTTCCAATAAGTTTCAGCTTTTTGGCCAGTAGTTCTTGAGAAGAAGATTTTTTAATGACTCCAACCTTTTTTTGCTTTTCTTATTATTCCCCTTTTAAGAGGACCTGGCCCCTTATTTTTAAAATTTTAAATTCCACTTCACCCAAGGATATTTTGTCCAAATTTGGTTATAATTGGCTAAGTGGTTCTTGAGAAGAAGTCAAAATGTGAAAAGTTTACAGACGGACAGACAGCTAGACAGATGGAAGGATGGAGTGGACAAAATGTGATCAAAAAAGCTCACTTGAGCCTTAGGTCAGGTGAGCAAAAAAAGAAAAAAATTTTAAAAAAAAACCAAAGATTATTTAATAAAGGGATATGAATATTTTTGTTATAAATGCAAGTTATTGAACATAAATGGTATCAGATTCCTTGATGTTGGAGGGTGAGAGATTTTTTTTAGCGAGACATTCCAGTATTTTCATGAATATGTAACTTATCGGAAGAGTCCACTTTTGGGGTAAAAATGATACAAAATTCGTGAAAAATCTTAACGAATTCACTGCTTTTGTTTTACTTGGCTATATATGATGGTTCTTGAGAAGAAGATTTTTGAAAATTGCCATTAATTTTTCAGTAATTATTAATTATCTCCCCCTGGAATGGTGCACGGCCTTTCATTTGAAAAACTTGAACCCCTTTACCCAAGGATACTTTGTGGCAAGTTTGGTTGAAATTGGTCCAGTGGTTCTTGAGAAGAAGTCGAAAATGTGAAAAGTTTACAGATGGACAGACAGACAGACAGACAGCTAGACAGAAAGACAGACGATGGAAAAAGTGATCAGAAAAGCTCACTTGAGCCTTCGGCTCAGTTGAGTCAGGAAAAAACCCTAAAATCGAGCTGAAAAAGTGATAAAAAAAATAATTTGGTCACAAAGAGGATTGAACCCAGGTCGCCAGCGTGAACATCAAACGCGCTTTTGTTCCTCTTTATTCCCAACACGCTTAAATTACGCTTTTGAGTCCACTGCTCTAAATGTACTTGAATATACTTCTTCAACAAATCACCTGTCTAAGAATTACGAAAGGCGCGCCACTATTTATAATTTCGCGCCAAACGCCACAAGTTAATCTTCGCGCCTTTTCTTTGGAATGTTCCATTAAATAGGTGTGATAGCTTCAATAGAAGAAAGAAAAAGGAACGTTCTTTAAGCCTAAATTTCGAGGTTTAGAAAGTATATTTAACAGATTGTACATATTCTATATCTCATATAGGTAAGTAACACAAAAGAAGTGAAATGGTAATCATTTTAAACTTTTTTTTAATTACCCGTTTATCCCCAAAGTGAACTAACCTTCATAAAAAGGTAGAAATGGTTCGCTGAAAGACATGTCTCGCCCTTCGACGGTCAAGGAATCAGATATTATTTATGTTCAATGTTCAATGTTCAACTTTAAATATCTTTGAGAAAAGAATGTTAATATAAACTCCATTAGACGATCTTATTTAAAAAAAGGTTTTCTTATTTCTGTGTTTTGTATAAGTTTAATATGACACAAGTGTGCATGGGAAAAACAGTGGTTACGTTTCTTGAAAAACTAATAAATTTTGAATACTGCTCTAAATATAGTTATGTATACAGTACACCAGCAACAGTAAACCTGTCTAAGAATCATAAAAGGCGGGCCACTATTCATAATCTGGCGACAAACACCACGAGTAAATATTCGTGCCTATCCTTTGGACTGATCTATCAAATAGGTGTGATAGCTTCAATGAAATTAAATATTAAATAAAACAACTTCTTATTTTATTTCGACGTTTAGAAAGTAAATTTAACACATTGTACACACATATCTAGCCCAGTTACACTAAAGCAGTGAAACGGAAATTAGGTTTTAAGATTGAATTGAATTCACTGAATTGCAGCGTACTACTACGTGAAAGTCCACGTAGTTTTTCTACATTTCATGTATCCTTATGTCAGAATGATTTCATCAAACGCTCAGCTGCCTCCATTAGCCCCTACTCGCGAAATGGCGGAGTTGACAGAGACAGCCGCCATCTTGGTCCCGCTTTAGATTTTCAGATATTAATATCTAGAGTTCTGATTAACCAATATCCAAACAACTCATATAGTAAGCATCAATCAAAGGGTCTCTATTATCATTCCAAAAATAAATAAAAAATGTTGAAAAACAAAATAGTTAGAAAATGCACGTTTTTCAATTCGCTTCACCTAACGACAGGAAGTTCCGACGACGAACAAAACGTCGCGTCCTGGATAGTATATATCACGATCTATAATCCCTGAAAGTTTCATGTTGATATCTTTTACCGTTTTCGAGTTTAATCGAGGACAAAATGTCATTTTAATTTCAGAAAATTGTCCGTAACTTGGCACCAGAAGTGAGTTTCCAAATTTTCTCTCAGATATTATAAATTCATGTTACAACACATCTGTCCTGAAAATTTCATGTAATTTCATCCAGTAGTTTTCGAGAAATCGCGTGCACAAAATTAGAAAGTCAGAAAAATAAGAATAATAATAATAACTAGAAACGATCTCGTTGCGAGCAACGAGAGGTCTTCCGTCCGATTCTGGAAAAAAAACTCCTAAAGTCGAGCTGAGAAGCGATTAAAAATTTTGGTCACAAATTGAATCCAGGTCGCCAGCGTGAAAATCCAATCCGCTTTTTTCCCCTTTTATCCCCAACGCGCTAACCATTACCCTATTGGGATTACTGCTCTAAATGTACTTGTGTATACTTTTGCTACAGTACACCTGTCTAAGAATTATAAAAGACGGGCCACTATTCATAATTTCGCGCCAAATGCCACGTTAAATCTTCGCGCCTTTTCTTTGGACTGATCTATTAAATAGGTGTGATAGCTTCAATAAAATTAAGAAAAAAGAACGTTCTCATAGCCTACATTTTCGAGGTTTAGAAAATTAATTTAACACATTGTACAAATTCTATAGAAAAGTAACACAAAAGCAGTGAAATGACTATAATTTAATTTTTTTGATTTCCCGTCTCAGAAGTGAACTATGCCGATTAGTTACACTTTCATAAAAAGGTTGAAATGTTAGGCCGAAAAAACATGCCTCACTCTAGGAAAGTCAAGGAATCAGATACCATTTATGCTCAATAACTTGATTCAAATCTTTGAGAAAAGAATGTTAAGATAAACTCCATTAGACGATCTTATTAAAATGGTTTTCTTATTTTTGTCTTTTCTATTCGTTTAATATCACACAAGTGTGCATGGGGAAAACAGTGGTTATACGTTTTATACTAACTATATACATACATCCATATTGTTTCTTGAAAAACTATAACTTATAACTATGATTAAAGATCTTTTTTTCCGTCTTGCAAAACAAATGATAATAGGTATCTCTCATTTGCACATTTAGTCTTTTCTTTTTCTACTTTGAGAACCAACCAAAACCAGTTACAGAAGACGGTTGAGAAGACCCTGGAATAAATCTTTCGTTTGACACAGAATTGTAACGTAATTACTACGTGATCTATTAACGCGCAAACCATTAAGCTATTGGGAGCACTGCTCTAAATATACTTGTGTATACATTTGCAACAGTACACCTGCCTAAGAATTATAAAAGGCGGGCCACTATTGATAATGTCGCGCCAAACGCCACGAGTAAATATTCGCGCCTCTTCTTTGGGCTGATCTATTAAATAGGTGTGATAGCTTCAATGAAATTAAATAAATAAAACGTTCTTATCGCCTTTTTTTTATTTCGACGTTAAGAAGGTATATTTAGCACATTGTACACATTACATATCGTATCTAGCCTAGTTAATCTAAAGCAGTGAAACGGAAATTAAGTTTTAAGATTGACACGTAATTACAGCGTACTACTAAGTGAAAGTCCAAGTAGTTTTTTTTACATTTCATGTATCCTTATGTCAGAATGGTTTAAGCAAACGCTCAGCTGCCTCCATAAACCCCTACTCGCGGAATGGCGGAGTTGACAGAGGCAGACGTCATCTTGGACCCGCTTCAGATTTTCAAATATTAATATCTAGAGTTCAGATTAACCAATATTCAAACAACTTATATAGTAAGCATCAATGGAAGGGTCTCTATTAATACTCTAAAAATAAATGAAAAATATTGAAAAAAAAAGTTAGAAAATACGATTTTTTCAATACGCTTCTTCTAACGACAGGAAGTACCGACGACTAACAAAACGCCAAGTCCTGGATAGTAAATATCACGATCTATAATCCCTGAAAGTTTCATTTTGATATCTTTTACCGTTTTTGAGTTTAATCGTGGACAAAATGTCATTTTAATTTCAGGAAATTGTCCGTAACTTGGCACCGGAAGTGAGTTTCCAAATTTTCTCTCGGATATAATAAATTCATGTAACAACACATCTGTCCTGAAAGTTTCATGTAATTTCATCCAGTAGTCTCCGAAAAATCGCGTGCACAAAATTAAAAAGTCAAAAAAATAAGAATAATAACTAGATACGATCTCGTTGCGAGCAACGAGAGGTCTTCCGTCCAATTCAGGAAAAAACCCTCGTAAAATCGAAGTAATTCAAAAGTTTGGTCACAAGGAGGATTGAACCCTGGTCGCCAACGTGAATGCGCTTTTTTTCCCTTTTATCCCCAACGCGCAAACCATTAAGCTATCAGGAGTACTGCTGTAAATATACTTGGTTTGTGGGGATAATTGAATTTCATGATTGGAAACTGTTATTAAAGTAAGTGCGGTGAACCCAATTGTCTTCAGACTCAAAATGGTTGTATCTATAGGCCCAAACAGGCTACATTTTTCGAAGGTCATAAGTTTAGGCTTAGAAGGTTTGTTAACAACTTTTTTGGTGGAGGGGGCTATTTTGGAATTTTATTATGGAAGTACTGTAGTGAAGAAATATGTTAGGAATACACAGCTAGTGTGTAATATTTTGAGTTTAAATATACACCAAAATAAATCGAGAAACAGCACACGTGCGCAATGAATATACACTTTCTTTTTCAATGGGTGGCACTGTAGCTCTCCGGTCTGTCAATATATTTTACCGGAGAGCTACAGTTCTCTCTAGTCCTGGTCTCTCAAGTATGAGTCCAAAATATATATAGATTTAATAAATAATATTTTTGGTATGGCTGTGGGCCCCTATCCTTACCACAAACTGGTTCTTTTTTTCTCAAGAATCCTGAATCCGCCACTGGTGTAGAATTATCGAATGGAGCTGGCTTTCACTCCATTTATTCTATATAAACTTAACTCTTTCCCATGCGATTTCATATTAAGGCATGTTGATATAATCTTTCTCTGCACTTCTATTTACTTCTGCACTCGTCAATCTCCATTGGCGTCGGAAAAAAGATATATAGGTATTGAAATTTGGATTTACTTTTTTTTATTGGTTTAGGCCCCTCACTTTCGATTAGCCCCCCCCCCTTTCAATTTGCGTGCTGTGGGCAGGTGCAGGGCGTTGACAATTTCCCGCGTAACGTCACGAGTAAATCGTGGCGCCTTTTTTTTTCTTTCGCTATTGGGAGTACTGCTCTAAATGTACTTGTCTATACTTTTGCAACAGTACACCTGTCTAAAAATTATAGAAGGCACCAAACGCCACGACTAAATCTTCGTGCCTTTTCTTTGGACTGATCTATTAAATAGGTGTGATAGCTTCAATGAAATTAAGAAAAAAGAATGTTCTTCTAGCCTTAATTCGAGGTTTAGAAAATATATTTAACTCATTGTAAACATTATATAGGTAAGTAACACATAAGCAGTGAAGTGACTATAATTTTAAACTTTTTTTAATTTCTCGTTTATCCCCAAAGTGAACTATGTTGATTTGTTACACTTTCACGAAAAGGTTGAAAACTTGAAATGGTTCGCCGAAAAACATGATTCACCGTATTTCAAGGTATCAGGTACCATTTATGTTCAATAACTTGAATCAGATTATCGAGAAAAGAATGTTAATATAAACTCCATTAATCGATCTTATGTAAAAAAGGTTTTCTTATTTCTTTCTTTTGTATTAGTTTAATATGACACAGGTGTGCATGGGAAACACAGTGGTTACGTTTCTTGAAAAACTAATAAATTTTGAATACTGCTCTAAATATAGTTGTGTATACAGTACACCTGCAACAGTACACCTGTCTAAGAATCATAAAAGGCGGGTCACTATTCATAATCTGGCGCCAAACAGCACGAGTAAATATTCGTGCCTTTCCTTTGGACTGATCTATCAAATAGGTGTGATAGCTTCAATGAAATTAAATATTAAATAAAACAACTTCTTATCGCCTTTATTTTATTTCGACTTTAAGAAAGTATATTTAACACATTGTACACACGTATCTAGCCCAGTTACACTAAAGCAGTGAAACGGAAATTAAGCTTTAAGATTGAAACTGAATTGCAGCGTACTACTACGTGAAAGTCCAAGTAGTTTTTTTTTTACTTTTCATGTATCATTTAGTCAAACGCTCAGCTGCCTCTATAAACCCCTACTCGCGAAATGGCGGAGTTGACAGAAACAGCCGCCATCTTGGGTCCGCTTCAGATTTTCAAATATTATAATCTAGAGTTCTGATTAACCAATATCCAAACAACTTATATAGTAAGCATCAATCAAAGGGTCTCTATTATCATTCCAAAAATAAATAAAAAATATTGAAAAACAAAAAAGTTAGAAAATACGATTTTTTCAATTCGCTTCTCCTAACGACAGGAAGTACCGACGACGAACAAAGTGTCGCGTCCTGGATGGTATATATCACGATCTATAATCCCTGAAAGTTTCATGTTGATATCTTTTACCGATTTTGAGTTTAATGGCGGACAAAATGTCATTTTAATTTCAGGAAATTGTCCGTAACTTGGCTCCGGAAGTGAGTTTCCAAATTTTCTCTCGGATATACAAAATTCATGTTACCACACATTTTTTCTGAAAATTTCACGTCATTCCATTTAGTAGTCTTCGAGAAATCGCGTGCACAAAATTAGAAAGTCAAAAAAATAATAAAAAGAATAATAACTAGTAGACTAATTGTTCACTGAACAATTAGAAGGTCTTTCCACCACCCCCACCCCCACCCCCACCACCCCCCTTTTTTTGTTTCCAAGTAATTTGGATTGTTTAAAAAAAAAAGTGTTGCCAGCAGGATTCGAACTGTTGACCGTCAGATATGCCAGGCGAATATATCAAAATATGCACTACACCAAACTCCGATGAAATTGCTTTCCGTAAGCTAATAGTGTAGATAAAAGAAGAAATGAAAGCACGTGGATAGTTTTAAATAGTACAGAAACATGTTTATTTATTTGTTTGTGATGGAACATGGAGAGGAATAATGAATAGTTCTGAGAAAAACGATTGGTGGATAATGAAAAAGAGATTTCCTATAAAAAAAAATCATTTGAGTTTGTTTGTAGTTTGAATAGATTGAGTTAATCATACAGAGCTTATGATACATTCGAACTTCCGTGTCGGCACTGTGTTTACAATTTGTTAAAATATAGGCGCGTTCGTTTTGACAGAGATGGTGAACTCATAGGTAAGATTAAATAATCCTCTCTATTTGGATTGAATTAATAGTTATGAGCATAAATTAAACTTGGAACATTCATTTCATGAGGAAAACGGTCTCACGGAGAGCAATAACCCATTGAAGGAGTCACCAAATACTTTCACAATGAATAAATTCCAGAACCCTCTCAATTAGTCGAAGACTTTAGTGAAGGTTTCATATTTCTACGGTTTACGGTTTCGAAGTAGTAGCGATAACAAGGTTTTCTGCACAAAGGGCGATAACTTTTAATAGGGTCAATCTTACGGAATACAAATTGAATCTTTCAAATAGTTTTAAGAGTACATATTAATGATGCTAAGACAGTTTCTTTATGTTAAGAGACATAAAAGATATAAAAAGAGCTTAATTTCTCAATTTTGGAATGACCTTGACCTTTGACCTTTACATGAATTTTAACCTCAAAGGTAAATAAATCTTATGCAGTTGGTCCCATGTCTCTATCACTTCTCGTTTTGAATATTTTTAATTAATTCTAAAATTCAAAAAGTTTCACGGCAAAATATGGATGAAGCAAAATAACGAGGAATTTTGCAATGAATAACTCCAGAATCCTCTCAATTAGTCGAAGTTTGTTGTGAAGGTTTCATATTTGTAAACGGTTTATGGTTTCGCAGTAGTAGCGATAACAGGTTTTCCGCACAAAGGGCGATTTTTTTACATAGAGTCAATCACGGAATACAAATTGAATCTTTAAAATAGTTTTAAGAATACATATTAATGATGCTAAGCCAGTTTGTATATGTTAAGAGACACTAAAGATATTTAAAGACAATTTTCAATTTTGCAAGTGAATTGATGATATACATGAAAAAAGCTCAAAGCTCAATGAATCTTATGCAGTTGGAAAATCTTTATCACTTCTCGTTTTGAAAAAAAAAAATAATTTGTAAAATTCAAAGACTTTCAGGGGCAATAACTCATTGAAGAAGTCACCGAAGACTTTCGCAATGAATAGATTCCAGAGTCCTCTCAATTAGTCGAAGACTTGAGTGAAGGTTTCATATACGTACGGTTTAAGGTTTTGCAGTAGTAGCGATAACAAGGTTTTCCGCACAAAGAGCGATAACTTTCAATAGGGTGAATCTTATGCAATACTAGTTGAACCTTTAAAATAGTTTTAAGAGTACATATTAATGATGCTAAGATAGTTCGTATAAGTTAAGAGACAAAAAAGATATAAAAAGAGCTCAATTTCATTCAATTTTGGAATGACCTTGATCACCTTATTTTGAAACCTTTGACCTTTAGATGAATTTTAAGCACAAAAAAGCTCAATGAATCTTATGAACACAGTTGATATATATAATATACACACGTTTTGAAAATTTTTAATAATTTCTAAAATTCAAAAAGTTTCAGGGGCAATAACTCATTGAAGGAGTCAAATACTTTCGCAATGAATAGATTCCAGAGTTTTCCTCTCAATTAGTCGAAAAAAGGTTTAATATTTTTTAGTGTTTAACGGTTTCGGAAGTAGCGATAACAAAATTTCTTAGCATTAAAGGGAAATAAATTCGAAAGGGGTCAAAGTTCAAACAAGGGTTATACGTTTTTCAGCAAAATTACTTTTGATATCCAGAAAAAGTTTCATGAACTATAAAGTTTTTTGATAAGTTCTTTGGTTCAAAAGGCCATAACTGAAAAATAATAATAAACATAAGCATTTCAAAAGAGGTCTTTCCACAGAAAGGTGGAAAGACCTAATAATAAGAAACAGTAGAATCACTATAAGGTCTTCCGTGAAGACGAAATACCTTAATAACTAGAAACGATCTCGTTGCGAGCAACGAGAGGTCTTCCGTCCGATTCTGGAAAATTTTTTTTCGTAAAGTCGAGCTGAGAAATGATTAAAAATTTTGGTCACAAATTGAATCCAGGTCGTCAGCGTGAAAATCCCATCCGCTTTTTCCCCTTTTATCCCAAACGCGCTAACCATTACGCTATTGGGAGTACTGCTCTAAATGTACTTGTGTATACTTTTGCTACAGTACACCTGTCTAAGAATTATAAAAGACGGTCCATTATTCATAATTTCGCGCCAAACGCCACGTTAAATCTTCGCGCCTTTTCTTTGGACTGATCTATTAAATAGGTGTGATAGCTTCAATGAAATTAAGAAAAAAGAACGTTCTCATAGCCTACATTTCGAGGTTTAGAAAATATATTTAACACATTGTACACATTCTATAGAAAAGTAACACAAAAGCAGTGAAATGACTATAATTTAATTTTTTTTATTTCCCGTCTCAGAAGTGAACTATGCCGATTAGTTACACTTTCATAAAAAGGTTGAATTGTTTCGCCGAAAAACATGCCTCGCTCTACGACAGTCAAGGAATCAGATACCATTTAAATTCAATAACTTGATTCAGATCTTTGAGAAAAGAATGTTAATATAAACTCCATTAGACGATCTTATTAAAATGTTTTTCTTATTTTTGTCTTTTCTATTCGTTTAATATCACACAAGTGTGCATGGGAAAAACAGTGGTTATACGTTTTATACTTACTATATACATGCATCGATATTGTTTCTTGAAAAACTATAACTTATAACTATGATTTAAGATCTGTTTTTCCGTCTTGCAAAACAAATGATAATAGGTATCTCTCATTTGCACATTTAGTCTTTTCTTTTTCTACTTTGAGAACCAACCAAAACCAGTTACAGAAGACGTTTGAGAAGATCCTGGAATAAATCTTTAGTTTGACACAGAATTGTAACGTAATTACTACGTGATCTATTAACGCGCAAACCATTTAGCTATTGGGAGCACTGCTCTAAATATACTTGTGTATACATTTGCAACAGGACACCTGTCTAAGAATTATAAAAGGCGGGCCACTATTGATAATTTCGAGCCAAACGCCACGAGTAAATATTCGCGCCTTTTCTTTGGACTGATCTATTAAATAGGTGTGATAGCTTCAATGAAATTAAATAAATAAAACGTTCTTATCGCGTTTATTTTATTTCGACGTTAAGAAGGTATATTTAACACATTGTACACATTACATATCGTATCTACCCCAGTTAAACTAAAGCAGTGAAACGGAAATTAAGTTTTAAGATTGACACGTAATTACAACGTACTACTACGTGAAAGTCCAAGTAGTTTTTTACATTTCATGTATCCTTATGTCAGAATGGTTTAATCAAACGCTCAGCTGCCTCCATAAACCCCTACTCGCGAAATGGCGGAGTTGACAGAGACAGCCGCCATCTTGGTCCCGCTTCAGATTTTCAAATGTTAATATCTAGAGTTCTGATTAATCAATATCCAAACAACTTATATAGTAAGCATCAATGGAAGGGTCTCTATTATCATTCCAAAAATAAATAAAAAATATTGAAAAACAAAAAAGTTAGAAAATGTGATTTTTTTCAATTCGCTTCTCCTAACGACAGGAAGTACCGACGACGAACAAAGAGTCGCGTCCTGGATGGTAAATATCACGATCTATAATCCCTGAAAGTTTCATGTTGATATCTTTTACCGTTTTTGAGTTCAATCACGGACAAAATGTCATTTTAATTTCAGAAAATTGTCCGTAACTTGGCACCGGAAGTAAGTTTCCAGAAAATCTCTCGGATATACTAAATTCATGTAACAGCACATCTGTCCTGAAAATTTCATGTAATTTCATCCAGTAGTCTTCGAGAAATCGCGTGCACAAAATTAGAAAGTCAAAAAAATAAGAATAATAATAAGAAACAATAGAATCACTATAAGGTCTTCCGTGAAGACGGAAGACCTTAATAATAAGAAACAATAGAATCACTATAAGGTCTTCCGTGAAGACGGAAGACCTTAATAAGAAACAGTAGAATCACTAGAAGGTCTTCCGTGAAAACGGAAGACCTTAATAATAAGAAACAGTAGAATCACTATAAGGTCTTCCGTGAAGACGGAAGACCTTAATAATAATAAGAAACAGTAGAATCACTATAAGGTCTTCCGTGAAGACGGAAGACCTTAAAAATGTTGGCCCAAAGTTTGATGATTCTAAGCCAGTCAGTACCTGAGATACCTAAATATAGCCATAAAATGTCGAAAGTAGATCATTGTGACCTACTTTTTGGTTGAAGTTCTCTGAAAACCCAAGATGCATCTACTGACAAAGTTTGATGATTATAAGCCAATAAGTACTTGAGATACATAAATCTAGCCATAAAATGTCAAAAATAGGTCACCGTGACCTACTTTTCGGTCAACGATCTCCGAAAACCCAAGATACATCAACAGACAAAGTTTGTTGATTCTAAGCCAATCAGTACCTGAGACATTCAAAAGTAGGTCACTGTGACCTTCTTTTTGGTCGACATGCTCTTAACACCCAAGATGCATCAAATGACGAAGTTTGATGATTCAAAAAGTTGTTTACAACCAGTTGTGCAGTTCATCAAAGAACACTGACTAAAATTTCATATAAAAAAAACAGCACATTTACATTATAATCAATTGCTGAAAGTCTGTAGCCTAGTTGAGATTACAAAAAAGCACGAGATGGACTAGCTAACAATAATATCAAATGTTCTGGAAACGACACTTTCTGTGTATAGCACGCATTACATACTGAACTTTTCTTGTCCAACCTTCCGAGGCTGCTTAAAAGTGAAAACGGTTTACCCCTAATCAACAACTTATTAGTTCTACATTATTACCGTCTTCCTTGGAAGACGGTATTGTATAGTTGAAGTTTTTTACAGTCTTCGGACTATGCACTTCCTCTCTTTTGTGATTGGTAGAAAATGCATGATGAGAAAATTTTCAATTATTTCATTGGTTGAAATGCTGTTCAAGGCAAGGGAGATAACTTTCTGATGATCTAATTTTTGTACGACTTAACAATTTTGCAAGATTTTCAATCTTAAAAAAAATGACAAAACGAACAACAAAATCAGCAGTAATTAATTCCTAATAACATGATTTTTTGTATAGCAAAAAATAAAAAGATCTCTTTAACTTCATTATAAATAAAATTTGATTTTTATTGCTTGCAGGCTTTACAATTTCTCATTATTCTTTTCCCCTTTCTTGTTTGAAGAAGGAAATGGAATCAGCCGAGGTTTGCCGAAAGCTCTCGGCGAGTCAAAGTTTACGGAGATGACCGAGCGACAACCGTGGTAGGGCTAATGCCAGTAAAAAGCTAATGTAGAAATACAAAATCAAGAAATTCAAAAGAATTATACGGCCTGATAGGTGTAGATCAGTTTACAGTTTAAGATTGTTGCTAAAGACGGGAAGCTTTTTAAAAAAGCTCTACTTGTGTTTTCAATATCATCATGGTCTCTTCGCTTCGTACAAGCCGCCATTTTCCAAGGACAGGTACTTTCATTTTCAATTTTTGGATAGGTTATTCGTGTATCATTTCGTACCGATATTTGAATGCTTGTATCGTAAACCGTATCTTAAAGGAAAATATCGATATGTATCGGTGTATCGGTATATCGTCACACCCCTAATTGGCCAAGGGGTTCTTGAGTTATGGCCCATATTCTAAAAAGTTAATGCACACCGCACGACGCACACCGCACAAAATGCCATAGCATTAGGTCTTTGAGCCTTTGGCTCAAAAGAGCTAAAAATACGATGTCATCGTGTCGTCGTATTCTGTTGCTTCACAGTTGAATTGGGAATATTCGGTCACAAAATTGGGAAAAATTAACATTTTTGGCATTGGGAATGGTGCCGTTTATCAGTATCAGTTATATATGGAAAACAAGAGGCCCAGGGGCCACAGCGCTCACCTGAGAACATCAGCTAAGGAAAAAGCACATATCAGAACTGAAAGTTTACTGAGGTGTGTGTGTGTGGGGGGGGGGGGGGCTTGAATTTTAACCCCCAGGGGGTCATGAATTGAACAAACTAGAATCTACACTATCTGAGGGTGATTCCATAAAAATAGCACTAATCATGACTTCGATCGCGAAGTACTTGAAAAGAAGATTTTAAAAGGTTTCCCTATGTATTCCTATATAAAACTTTGGTCGGCCATTTTGGCCCCACCCTACCCCCGGGGGTCATGATTTGAACAAACTTGAATCTATAATACCTGAGGATGATTCCACATGAGTTTCATCTTTCCTGGCCCAGTGGTTCTTGAGAAGAAGATTTTTAAAGATTTTTTCTACATATTCCTATGTAAAACTTTTAATGGCCATTATGGCCCCATCCTAGCACAAGGGGTCATGATTTGAACAAACTTGAATCTACACTACCTGAGAATGATTCCACATGAGTTTCATCTTTCCTAGCCCAGTGGTTCTTGAGAAGATTTTTAAAGATTTTTCCTATATATTCCTATGTAAAAATTTGATTGGCCATTTTGGCCCCACCCTAGCCCCGGGGGTCATGATTTGAACAAACTTGAATCTAACTACCTGAGGATGATGGTTCTTGAGAAGAAGAGATCTATTTGGCCAGTAGATATTAAATTTAAGAGAAGTTCTGGATCATCGATCACAGGTGGCTCTGTAGTACTTTCTAGGTTGTCAGTGCTGATACCAGAGGTGAGCGGAATTAATAAATTTGATGTGTCAGAATGACTTGAGGACAGGATGTCAGAAGCAGATACAGACATATGAGATTGGCCACTAGTTAAAACATTTAGAGATACAGGAGAAACGTGGGATGTGTAAACAGGACTGGAGGGAGAAACTACAGGTACAGAGGATATGGCGGAGATGGTACTAGCGGGAGAAGGGTTGCGAGATTCAGTAGTGGGCAAGGCAGTAGAAGAGACAGAAGCAGAGGCCACAGGCGCTTGAGACACAGGGGTATCTGTAGGAAACGACGGGGCATAAGCTGATGCGGGAATGACATGTTCATTGAAAGGAAATATACCGCATGCCTGAAAACCACTGCGGATACTAGTATTGTGCTCGGTGAATGACTTCTCCCAAGCCATTTTGATTAAGCCTGGAAAACTCCATTTGTTTACCATGTTCAGGGGATTCTCAGACATAAATTCTGAACATGCAGAGTTATAAGATGCACTAAAGGGCCCGAAGACAGAGCGATCTAAGGGTTGCAGTATGTGCGTTGTATCCGGGGGAAGTGACAAGATCTGGATATTATTAGCGATAGCGCATTCTAGAATGGCTAGAGACTCATGAGAAGTGTGACCATCTAGTATGAGAAGTTGTGGTCTTTCGGGTCCACACTCTTTTAAGAACACGTTCTTAAACCATTTCTCCCCTAGGACATCCGTCATCCAGCCCGTGGGGATCCGGGTTAGAATAGGTCCTCAGTACCCCCTTGCTTATCGTAAAAGGCGACTAAATGGGGCGGTCCTTCGGATGAGACCGTATAAACCGAGGCCCCGTGTCACAGCAGGTGTGGCACGATAAAGATCCCTCCCTGCTCAAAGGCCGTAAGTGCCGAGCATAGGCCTAAATTTGCAGCCCTTCACCGGCAATGGTGACGTCTCCATATCAGTGAAATATTCTGGAGAGGGACGTTAAACAGTATACAATCAATCAATCAATCATCCAGCCATTTTCTTGAAAGGTCCAAATGCTTCCGGCTGGAGCGGCCTCCGTGTTAAAGCCATGAAGTGATGCAGATGGTTTGCCTTTCCACGAACATGGGAGGCATCCAACTACCCATGGCATTTACACATGCTGTGATGGTGACATTTGTCCTGTTGTTACTGGTTTTTCCGACGTTTCTATTTTTTTTTGTCTGCGATCACCCGAACTGGCGTGTGTTCGAACCTACGCCCCGTTTCATCCATGTTCCATAGGCAATGGGGCTTATCGTCCAGGTTCAGCTCCTTCATGATCTGCCCCAAATCCGTAAAATACTTCTCCACAACAACCGGATTCATCATGCGGGCTCTTGAAGAACCAAGTTTCTCTGCCCGGCGAATAGTGAGCTCGGGGTGGCGTTTTTTTTAAACCAGTCCACCAATCTTTGGACGGTTGGATGTGCTTAAAAAGGGCTACACGTAATCGTTTACACAACTCCCCAGTCCTTCGCAATAACTGGGTCCTAGAGACACCAATACCTTGTTTTGAGGCATGTTTCAATGTTTCGACAATTTTATTTTCAACAGTATCTGGAAGAGCGGGCTTCCGACCCATACGTGAGTGCAGATCATATTTCCCGGACACGTGGTTTTCCAGAGTGGATTTTGGGACGCTAAAAGTTTTTTCAGCCTTTCGGAAAGACATGCTGCCGTTTTTAATTGCCTCGATAGCTTCTGTACAAATTTTATGTATTGCAACTTGCATTTCAATTTTAACTTGTTATACTTGACAAAAACTAGAGATACTGTGAGCAATGAGCTCACTAAATGATACCCCCGCCTCCTATATGATTATAATTGAAAAGTCCATGTTTTGCTGTGGTCGGGAAACCCAAAATATGTGTCGGATCAAAAAGTAAAATTGAAGGTGCACAATGGCAATATGTAATTTAGATTCTGTGAATGTTTCATTAAAGGACAAGTCTCATTTAAGGCTTATCTGTGGTCCCCGGTTACTCCTCAAATTTCGAACATTTATCAAAGGCTTTTAAAATTAAATGTTATTAATAACTAATGTCTTTATTATTTGAATCTTCATCTAAAAATGTCAAATAATAGATATACACAGCATTCGAAACTGCGTTTTGAAGTTGGGGTCCTTTGATTTTCATGAATATCAAAAGAAATCACTGACAGGTACACACTTTCAAGCTTTCGTAAACACCGAGCACAGATTTGTTCAGAGTCGAGTTTGATATATATTGTGTATATTATATTTTTAAATGTTGAGTAAAAATATCTTTGTTGAACAACTTTGTGCTCTATGTTTTCTAATTAAAAGTATTGTAATTTTGAACCTCGTCGCTGTCTTCATTTACATGCGATTAACCTCTTTATGACCTGTTTCGAATCACAACAAGCCACGTGGATTTGTATCGTTACAGGTAAATGCCCACAGTAAACGTGCAAGCAAGCACCCTGTTGAAATGTAGTCAGATCTTGTATCGGTCAGCATATGGACGTGTTTGGTTAATCATGTTATAGTGGTTCATTCATATTGCTAGAGTTTTGTGAATAGAAAATTAAAATTTGTTGTTGATTGTGAATCATGAACATATAATTAGTCTTTGAAAGAAAAAATATTATATATCACAGATATTCTTTTTATAGTATCTAATATAAATGTCTCCGCCCATTTACATGTAAAAGAAAAACCGTAGTCTGATGGAGGGGAAAAGTTCCGGCATTTTTTAGCGCGATGGGTGTTAAAAATCGGCTTGTACATTTTGATATCTTCAATAATTCATTATGGAATAATTATGATTTTATTAGAAATACTTTGTTATACAAAATGAAATCAAACAAAATACCCATTGCTACTATATATCCAGTAAACCAAGGGTGTAAAAAGGGACCACGCTACTATACTTAAGTGGAATACTCCTTTCACTCAGTGGTATAAGAGGAGTTGTGGATAAGAGATGAGTACCCCAAAGCGTAACAGACGGACCGACGGACGGACATACCGATTACAGTATACCCTCCCTCTGTTCAAGCGGGGGGTATAATAAATGTTTAAATGTTCATATTGCTATTGACGTCACTTATTCTCATGTCTCTGCTTCAAAAGGGAGACATATTGTTTATTCTTGTTTCTTGGTTTCAATACTACAATCCATCAAAATATTTATCACCCCCCCCTTTAAAACAGATTATGGTTCAAATATGTGTCATTAAAGTTTTGCACATGAGAACTTGCAATCATGCTTCCGCCTATCAGTACTCTCAGTACTTTGATTTTTTAACATGTTTGATAACAGGGAATATCTAGGTCATTCTTCGATTGATATCTTTTCACCGATGAATTGATAATACTATATATTCAACAATTGTATTAAGTACATGGTTATAGTCCGTTAATTATCATGCAATTTCCTCTTAAAGAAAAAATTAATCATTCTGTGTGTGTGCATTTTTAAATGACAGAATTTTCAATCCCTGGCCGGATTCTGCTCGTGTGTAGAAAGTGTTAACTTTCTAAAAATGTGTAGCAAAACACGAACCGGGTCGAAGATTTCTAAACTGAAAACCGGGTTCGTGTTGAAGTTTAGCATATCATTTTATATAGAATTTGAATTGTATATAAGTAATTTCTGCGACTAATACATTAGTATATTTCAGTAATTTTCAAAAGAAAAAAGGTTTTCAGTTTAGAATTTTCCGACCCGGCCCCGATTTTCCTAACCCATTTTAAACACATTTTGTTGCAGATGCAAATGTTAGCAGATATAGTTCAACAGGGATTGTATAATTTTTATTAATCAGAATTCGTATTCATGTGATCTAATTAAGAAAAGAAAAAGTTTTGTCTGCCATCGTAACTTCTCGGCAAAACAAATCGTGTTTCTCCGAGCTCGCTAGATGCGTTTGGCAACTCCATCGCACGTGTGTAGACCAAGGCTAATGTTGGTCTTGCGGACATAGGTATGTGTACTGTTTGTTAGGAGACTGGGTGACCGTAATGCTACCGTAACGTACGGACTCACGAAATTTACACCAGTTCCATAATTAGACAGTGCATTTTTTTCTATTAAAGTCATTATAAATATTGTTTGACATATTAAATCTAAAAGTCGAATATCTTTGGATATGAGGTAACCCACATCTATTCTTGTTTAATAAAAAATGTACTGAAATGAAAATTTTAGATCACAGTGAGAATGTGAGAATTCACAACACTTTACTTTTTAGTACAAAAATAAAAATACATCTACATGTATTGTGAAAAAATTAAATAAACTTTTATAATTTCCATATCATTTTACAAATTCTTACAACATTTTATCTTATTGAATACCAGTCGCCATTTGACATAGCGGGTTTGCTCTGGAGTTACGGACCTGAAGGAGTCCATGCTTACGTCGCGGATTCAACTCCCACTGCGGGACACGCCATTGCTAGGGAAGAATATCCCTTGTTGCTCAAATTTATTCTCGACAGGGACGCTAAACAAACAAGATCATTCATGCCACCGTCTTTCAGTACTCACAGTACTTTGATTAAGATATAAATAATATATTCCATTTTCCGTTCCCGTTTTAGCAAACCAACAGTCAATACAGGGACGTAGCAACCGGGGGGGGGGGGGGGGGGGGGGGGGGCTGGCCCCCACACTTTTTTTGCCAACAATACTTTTACTATTGAAAATGTTCATTGAAAGGCTGGTTGCCCCCCCCCCCACTTTATACTAAAGTAAAGTAATATGAAGGAAATATAGTATTGTAAACTTGAAAAATGGATATCGAAAGGAATTGGTAGTGAAAAAAGTTTGCCTCTACAAATAAATGGATGAATGATTACAGATAAACTGAGCATACCCGCGTAACACGGATTTGCCGCTAGTGCGAAAGGCGTCCTTTTTTATTTACAACTCAGTCTCTGTCGCTCAATCGAGTATATACACACAGTGTTGATGGTAACCTTTTACGAGTTTGTTGGTGTACGAGTTGCTCCTTTCTCAGGAACTAATATAAACAAATGGCTGACAACCTGCTTGCACAGTTGCTGTGTTAGGCTATTTTTTTCTTGAGCCTAATGAGGCGAGGATAACTGGAATCTTAACTGGAATAAAAAATTTAAGGGACCCTAAGGTCAGTAAGGATGGCTAAAGCAGCACAGCAAAAGACTGAAAACTTGATTGACTGGGAAAAGACGGCCATCACTGGACCTGTTCTTGGATTTCATGCAGGATGTACCGTGGGTATGCCGTACATTGTACTCACGGGCACTGGCAGTTGATGAAAATATTTAGTATGTGCATGTATTTTTATACATGCACATACTCAATACTAGTATTTACATAAACTTCCAGTGCTTGTGATTGTACTCGACTTATTCAGTCGATTTGATGTGATACGTACTATGTAGAATGAATACCGGTACTTCATCTTAAGGCACGGACGTCTGCTACTAAGCTGCAGAACTGTAGGTCTCTGGTTGAGAAAAAATCGCTCAGACGAATCAGAGATCTACGTACAAATTAAAGAGTTAAAAAACATTTGGGTATAATAGATTCACCCCCACACAGGGGAAGAGGAAAATCATCTCAGGCCTTGAAAAACAATATTTTGTTTTACATCCTGTAAATCTTTTAGGTACCCTGTAACTCACCAGTCCAAATACAGGCTTGTTCAATATTAGCTGCAGAACTGTAGCTCTCTGCTTGAGAAAATTCGGCCAGATAATGCAAAGAGCTACAGATCCAAGCGTTGTAAAAACCTTTGATTTACACCGCCAATTTTTTGTCGCTCACTTCAGGTATTATTTCCTGTATTTTATGTTTTCCACTGCTTTATAAATGATTTCCAATAATTTAACAATATATTTAACTCCCATTCCTAAATGTTTGTTTACCTTTCATCCATTCAAGAAGGGCAGTTTGTGGAAGTGGATGTAAAAATGGGAATCTTTTAAACATTCTAAAACCCTAAAGGCCTGTTTCAGACCGTTGAAAGGTATAAATAAAGTATCAATAATTGGAGTAAAATATATGATTAATTATCAGATACCATTCTAAGAGCGAAGGAAAGCATAACTACAAGAAAGAATACCTGAAGTGAGTGACAAAAAATCTGTGGCGTAAATCAAGAGTTTTTATAATGCAGTCACATGGATCTGTAGCTCTCTGCTTTATCGGTCTGAAGAACAAGGTACAGTTTCAATACAAATTAAGCCCTATATTTTTCTAAAATATGAAAGTGATATAAGAAATCAAAATTCATTCTTCCTGAATCATAGGAATTCTCTGCAGCAAGAATACACTAATGGTTTTCACATATGACCTCCTATATGCTAATTGTGACGTCATTAACTTGTGCATTTTCCCGTATTTTCTTAAAAAGTTGCAGTAGACATCAATTTTTAGTGGAATTTTCTTTCAGAAAACATACTCTGCCACTGTCGCCCGGAAAGATTTTGAGATATGTGATTTTTCATAGCAGTTTACACAATATATCCAAAATTAAAGTGGGGGATGGTGGCAGACACTTTTTTCTAAAGGAAAATTAGCAGAGAAATGAGTCATTTTTCAGCTTTTCTGCTTTAAACTTATAAATGTACCAAGTTAATGGCGTCATATTTCCAGAAAGGTCCTCCTTCATGCCATATTCTTCAATGATTTATCATATTCATCTATTCAACTATTGTTAAAGCCAATTTCATAACTTTTTAAGAGCATTAAATTTTTAGGGCATCAATAAAGCTCAAACTGTACCTTCTTCTTTATCGAATAGAGAGGTACAGTTCTGCAGCAAGTTCAGTATCATACATGTTAATGCTACCGATTTAGGTGGGAGTCTACTTACCGCTTTTATTGGAAAATCTGCTTTTCTACAAAAGTTTCATCAAAAGTATTTTTGGTTCCCTTCTGTATCCATTTTGAAGCCATACGTCATTAAATCTCATGAGATATTGCATGATTTGACCTGGAAGCATCCAAACAGTCATTTTTTATACCAATATGTACATAGAAATCAAGCACATATTTGACAACAACAACACCACAAAACTCAGTGATTACATTGGTTACGTTAAATTTTGTCCACATAAATGCCAAGAAAGAGGAGATATAGCATTCTCGAATTGGATGAAAACCTTTGACATCGTCTATAAAAACACAGGTGCTCACAATTGATCAATAATGCATTAGAAATTACTTGATTGACAAAGCCATGAGGCATGAGCTATATTGCATCTCTACTTTCGTTTTCGATAATTGCGTGAAATCCAGTTTATTTAATGAAAGATAGGAACTAGTTTTAGATCTGGATCAGACAGTTAAACAATGTCATCATCTGCAGTGTTTGACAGCTGAATAAATTAACGTTCAGAATTATTGCTTCCAGGCTATAGATGTGTCAACAAAGATGTCTTGATACTTCTAAACATGTTAAAGACTGATAAGCAGTCAAAGCAAAGTGTCTGAGCTTGAAATATATTTTTATATTTTATAATTATGGCAAACTTAAAGTGTTTCTATCTACTTCATTGCAGCTGATATTTACATGAAAGATATGGAGATAACGAACAGTATTCAATATCAAAGTCTATAAAACAATACAAAATAGGAGCAGAGCAAACACGGACCTCCAAAACATCAGAGGTGGCATCAGGTGCCATGGTGGAGTAAGCATCCCCTGCTGACCGGTCACACCCACCGTGTGCTCTTTGTCATGATCAGGAAATAACGGAAAAAATCTGTTGTCAATTCAATGTATAAATAATGGACTAACAATTAGTATGAAAAACGTCAGTCAGCATTTGACTGAATGTTAAATCGTAGATGCTGACAAGGTCGTTGTATCAACCACAGAACTTATGAAACGATGACTTTAAATGAGACTGCTGATATTCTTGAGTCATCAACTTGCTTGTCAATAGTCTACCTTGTTTTAGAAATTGTTCATACGTAGAGCATGCTCTTGGGTATCGAATCAACTAAGATACATACATTCCGTATGCAGGCGATTAAGGTATATTGCTGCATAAGTAAGGGAATTGACAATAAAAAAGTTAAAGTCATCAAGTTTATCATATAGCTTGGTTGTTAGATTACCATTAGCATCCCTTTCAAGTAAAATATCCAAGTATGAAACAGATTAATTATTGCAGTGGTCATTTAAGGCCATATTGACATAATATGTGTATTGTGTGTAGAAATACAATACTGACAGAATTAATGATATTGTTAATGAAGACATTCAAGATCAGTTCTATTTTATAGTTGCCTGCTTGGTGCATGGTTAGAGCGTCTGCTTTAGAGTCATGAAGAAAGGAGTAGATCCTTACGTCGCGGGTTTGAATCCCACTGTGGGACATGGAAACCGGTCCTTCGGATGAGACCGTATAAATTGGCATTTTGTCTAAGTTGAAAACTTAATGGTATTTTAGTTAATGTTGATGGAGCCCTGAAAGTAAAAAAAAAAAAAAATAAGTGTATAGTTATGATGAGCAATGATGCCTCTTTCAAAATTGTGAATGTCATGGCCTCTAGTTTAAAACATGAACCAAAATCAATTGTTGGAAAGTTGTTACATGATGGTCTGGTGACCTATAAGGCCCAAGGGCCTCTTGTTTGCAAAGTCATGTATTAATTACATGTTTTATTTAAGAAATAAGGTATCATTTTTGGAGTTTTATTGGGATGTAAAACGGGGTGGCACATGATCAAATCTTCCATAAAGCCCTTCATCATTTTTTGAGTTTTATTGGGATGTAAAAGGGGTTGGTCACGTGATCAAATCCCATAAAGCCCAAAGGGCTTTATGGAAGATTTGATCACGTGACCAACCCCTTTTACATCCCAATAAAACTCAAAAAATGATACCTTATTACTTATATTTACATTTGTGACTTATTCATACTTTAAATTTGCTTGATTGTGACTTTTAACGTGTGAAATGCATTATTTTTCAAACCCAACGGCATGTATGTAATCCACAACGCGCTTCAACCCTTTATGACGTCACTGAGAAATTACGTCAAACGTTTATCCATACACACATCTATGACCTCTTGACCCAGTACCTGTATTTTATACAGTTATAAAAACGCTTGCTTTCAGTAGTGTTATATAAAGGAAAACATTTGCAAATGTAAATATTAAGTTTTGATCTAACACTGGTCCCTTAAATTATGTTTTTCTTCTAGCATTAGAAGCATTTGCAAACAAAAAAAAAAAAACTTGGATTGAATAGCTAGAAGAGCTAATTTATCATATAAAACCTGGCAATCAGAAAGAAAAGTGAATACCGTATAATCCCTATTAACTGCCCGGGTGCTTAGAAATTTGCGAAAAGGGGGCGGTTATTTTGGAATTCTCATTTTTATATTTAATGTCATATTTTAACTTCAAAAAATCTTTTGAAAAATAAAAAAATTTATTCAAAGAACCACTAAAATAATGTCTAACTTTACTTCAAGTGAGGATAATCCACCAAATTATACTAAATGATTCATTTTCCACCGAGAAATTGGATAATAGACAAGTTTTTACTTTCTTCAAATTTTGGCAGACTTTTGATACAATTCTAGATGATTTTTATAACTGTACAGGGGATCTTTATTTCCTGACAATTGAAAAAGACCTAGGAGGCACTTATAGGGGCAGGGGCGGTTAATAGAGATTATACGGTATGATTTTTAAAAACCATGAAAACATTATGAATAATGAATTAAGTTTGTGTAATCGGTATGGGATATTCCGTGGTTTATGTTTAAAATATGATTTTTTAAATCCATCAATTTCTATGTTTTTATTCCAAAGCCTTGGCAAGATTCATAAAATGGACTCAGATTCTTTTTATCACATGTAACATGTACATGTACCTTTTCAATGTTTTACTGTTTTATAATTATGTAAATTCACCATATTAGACTTGAGATAAAAGGTGTGACAGACAGATAAAAAAAATGGACAGACAGACCCAGGGTTAAGTGATCCCTAAGTATTAATTTACTCTCCAGGTAATAAAATGAATATAAATTGTAATAATGCTAAATTTGTTAATTAATGACATTAAAAATGTGATTTGGACAAGTTGTTGTAGAAACACTGATTTGTGTAAAATCAATTGTTTTGTATTTATAAGTGTATGATTGATAAACAAGATCAAACTATTATCTGATTACACATTACATTTTTTGCAATTTAGGCAACAATTTTTACATTCATGGTGGAGTTGAAACCATGGATAGCAAGACACCATCTAACAGACTTTATCAGTTGAGTTGTTCTGAAAGAACTTGGACAGAGCTTTCCTTCCCTGGAAGTCCCTTTCTCAGTCATCATGCTGCTGTGGAGCTAAATGATAGATTCATCATTTTGATTGGTGGATGGAATGGAAAGTCACGCTCCTCAAAGGTCTATGTTTTTGACATTGAAAAACAGCAATGGACTGAACCAAGAGTAACAGGTTTTCCTGAAGATGGGGGACTAAGCTCACATACAGCAACTGTTCTTAGTACTGGCAAAATTCTGATTTTAGGACGTGAAGGAAGCCTTCGGATGCAGCGCCGTCATGGTAGTATGTACTTGTTGTTAGGAAGTGTGGAGTCAGGAAAATTTACGTACAGGGAATTATCTCAAGCTACAGCCTCTAGATCAGGTCACACAGCCAACATAATTGGCAATGTGCTATATATTGTGGGAGGTAGGGACAGTAATCTTATTGAAATACATGCAGGATTTAAATCATTAAAATCACCAGCACCAGTGACCAATCAAATTACCACAATTTTGGACAACCTCCCATCTGCATCTAAAACACCTGGTGGGAGAAAAAATCATGTAAGTGTTGATTCCCCTGAGGCAATTTTAATTCATGGTGGAGAAACCTTTGATGGAAAAAGTAGGGAACCGGTTGGAGAGATGTTCATTTTTGCCACAAAACCTAGCCATACTTTTTATAAAGTTGGTGTGTCTGAAGTAAAGAGGGCTGGACATGTGTGTGGAGTTGTAGGGGATAATATTATTCTTCATGGAGGATTTGGGGGCAAAAAGCAGGTGTATGGAGATACCTTTTTTCTAAGATTTAAAAAGTAATGTTTGAAAAAGATTTGCCTTATTTTTCGAAGTAATATAATATTATTTGAACTGTAGGATCCTGTTTTATAATTTTCCTTACTTCTCAAAATATATCAGAGGAATTTATTTATTCAAGGGCATCAACCATAGTTGAAAATTTAATTGTGAAATAAAATTGTAAATATAGATTTAAAAAATGTCCTATGAATTTAAATTACACAAAGCCTCCCTTGTCAATTTCAGTCCCCATCCATCGATGTCGGACACAAAGACAGTTGCATCATCAGAGATTTACTAGTATACTCACAATCAGTAGAAACGCAACACCCTAATTTTAGGGTGAAAATTATGTACAGGATATAACTATGTACCAAAAAAAAGTTAAGACATATTTAACTTTGCCAAATCAGTTATTTACAGGTTGAATGATTTTCATCCCATTACCGGAAGTTGATTTTTAGTCCTCTTAACAGAAATCAAATATTAGCATTTTTAATAAAATTATCGACAATATTTTGGGTTTTTAAGGTTTTGTACTGTTAATCATAAGTATTGAACTAAAATCCCTGAAAAAATATCCTTCTTTATTTTCCGGATGTGATGCCTGTATTTCCTCAAAATGACTGAAAGCACGCATTTTCATTGCTAAAGGTAGAAATTCTCAAATTAAAGAAAAAGGAGAGTACAGATGCAAATTACACTACATAACGACTTTTCGGGCTCCTGTGTTTCAAAAGCATGAATGACAGTTCCTTGACCAGAACTTAGTCTACGAGTTACAACGCTACGCCAAGTTAGAGAAAATTCCACCTCAGTATCTGAAAAACAGGCATTTAAAAAAGGACAAAACTATTTATTTCGCTCAGATAAAGACATTGATAAACCTAATGCATGGTAGAAATCGGGCTGCGTATGTTGCACATTGCGGTCTAGCACGTTTTAATTAAATGGTCGGAAGGGGATGTTTTAAAAGTTATCTGTTTTAAAAGAGGGCTAAAAATCAACTTCCGGTAACGGGATGAAAATCGGTAAATAACTGATCTGGCAAAGTTAAAGTTGTCCTAACTTTTTTTGGTACATAGGTATATCCCTTTCATAATTTTCACCCTAAAATTAGGGTGTTGCGTTGTGAGTATACATGCATATTAGTCCTCCTTGTCTCCAGACCTTTTGCTTGGCGAAATTTATCTTCCGATTGAATTAAGAAAATCAACTCGACACTTAACTTTCAAAGAGTTATAGAGAAAACAAATAGAAAAATAAATATTCAATATTTTTCATTTTTAGCTCACCTGAGCCGAAGGCTCAAGTGAGCTTTTCTGATCAAAATTTGTCCGTCGTCTGTCGTCGTCGTTGTCGTTAACTTTTTACATTTTCATCTTCTTCTGAAGAACCACTGGGCCAATTTCAACCAAACTTGCTACAAAGTATCCTTAGGTGAAGGGGATTCGAGTTTGTTCAAATGAAGGGCCACACCCTTTTCCAAGGGGAGATAATTATGAATAAGAGAAAAATTAATGGCATTTTTAGGTCACCTGAGTAACTCAGGTGACCTATTGCTATCCGTTTTCGTCCGTCGTGTGTTAACATTTGAACATTTTCAGCTTCTTCTCTGAAACCACTGAACCAATTTCAACCAATTTGGTATACAGCATCTATGGGTGGAGGGGAACAAAAATTTTGAATTTCATGGTCCCCTCCCCCCTGGGGCCTGAGGGGTGGGGCCAAAACCACTAAAATTAATGAAATCTTTAAAAATCTTCTTCTTTACTCCTGGACATCAAGCAGGCAAACTATTGGCATGAATGTAATGAGCATTGAGTCCTCTACCAAAATTGTGAAATTCATGGCCCCAGGGTCAGGGGTTCTAGTGCTAGGGTGGGGCTCTATAGATTATAAAGTGAAAATGCATTATTTCTTTGTAAATCTTCTTCTCTGCTCCTGGGTATTAAATACACTAAGTAAGCACATAGTTATGATGAGCAAGAGTGCCTCTTCCAGATTTGTGAATTTCATGGCCCCAGGGTCAGGGGTTCTGGTGTTAGGGCAGGGCTCTATAGATTATATAGTGAAAATGCATTATTTCTTTGAAAATCTTCTTCTCTGCTCCTGGGTATTTAATAAACAAATTAAGCACATAGTTATGATGAGCAAGAGTGCCTCTTCCAGATTTGTGAATTTTATGGCCCCAGGGTCAGGGGTTCTGGTGTTAGGGCGGGGCTCTATAGATAATATAGTGAAAATGCATTATTTCTTTGAAAATCTTCTTCTCTGCTCCTGGGTATTAAATACACTAACTAAGCACATAGTTATGATGAGCAAGAGTGCCTCTTCCAAAATTGTGAATTTTATGGCCCCAGGGTCAGGGGTTCTGGTGTTAGGGCGAGGCTCTATAGATTATATAGTGAAAATGCATTATTTCTTTGAAAATCTTCTTCTCTGCTCCTGGGTATTAGATAAACTAACTAAGCTCATAGTTATGATGAGCAAGAGTGCCTCTTCCAGAATTGTGAATTTCATGGCCCCAGGGTCAGGGGTTCTGGTGTTAGGGCGGGGCTCTATAGATAATATAGTGAAAATGCATTATTTCTTTGAAAATCTTCTTCTCTGCTCCTGGGTATTAAATACACTAACTAAGCACATAGTTATGATGAGCAAGAGTGCCTCTTCCAGATTTGTGAATTTTATGGCCCCAGGGTCAGGGGTTCTGGTGTTAGGGCGGGGCTCTATTGATTATATAGTAAAAATACATTTATTTTTTGTAAATATTTTTCTTTGCTTCTGGGTTTTAAGCCAATGATCCAAGTATATATATATTTATGATGAAGAAAGGTGCATCTAGCAAAGTGGTTTTTAATGCCCCCAGGGTCAAATGGGGGGGGGGTGGTTACATAGCCTGAAAATAAATTAATGCTTTGAAATCTGCTCTTTGGTATTAATCAACCATTTTATGATAAAATTTGCAAAATTTTGAAATATATGGCCCAGGGTCAGTGGTTCCTTTGGGGTGAGGTGCACAACTGGTTATAAAGTGGAAGTGCATTTTCTCTTTGTTACTCTGATCTACCTCTGGGTATTAAGTAAATAGAGTAAGCATGCTAAGTTAATAATTATGATAAGCAATGGTGCCTCTTTCAAAATTGTAAATTGTGAATTTCATGGCCTCCGGTTTAAACGAACCAAATTTAATTGTTTGAAAGTTGTTGCACAATACTCAGGTGACCTATAAGGCCCTGGGCCTCTTGTTAAAAAATCTTCTTCTTAAGAACCACTGGGCCAGGGAAGATGAAACTCATATGGAATCATCCTCAGGTAGTGTAGATTCAAGTTTGTTCAAATCCTGACCCCCGGGGGTAGGGTGGGGCCAAAATGGCCGATCAAAGTTTTACATAGGAGTATATAGGAAAAATCTTTTAAAATCTTCTTCTCAAGAACCACTGGGCCAGGAAAGATGAAACTCATGTGGAATCATCCTCAGGTAGTGTAGGTTCAAGTTTGTTCAAATCCTGACCCCCGGGGGTAGGGTGGGGCCAAAATGGCCGATCAAAGTTTTACATAGGAGTATATATAGGAAAAATCTATAAGAATCTTCTTCTCAAGAACCACTGGGCCAGGAAAGATGAAACTCATGTGGAATCATCCTCAGGTAGTATAGATTCAAGTTTGTTCAAATCCTGACCCCCGGGGGTAGGGTGGGGCCAAAATGGCCGATCAAAATTTTACATAGGAATATATAGGGAAACCTTTTAAAATCTTCTTTTCAAGTACTTCAAAGCCATGATTAGTAATATTTATATGGAATCATCCTCAGGTAGTGTAGATTCAAGTTTGTTCAAATCACGATCCCCTGGGGGGTTAAAATTCAAGCCCCCCCCACCTCAGTAAACTTTCAGTTCTGATTTGATATGTGCTTTTTCCTAACGGATGTGCTCAGGTGAGCGCTGTGGCCCCTGGGCCTCTTGTTATTTAAGGTATTTCACTTGTGAAATTATTTAAATCAAGGATTTATTGAGAAGTATATTTTGGATGAGTACTCATATAGAGTGACTCAGCATCGCAGAGAAAATAGATGGTCAGTGTTCATCTTACTGATCTACGGTACAATGAAGTTGACCTTTTTGCATTTAAAATTTAACTTTTTGGTTAATTACTAAATCCTTAATTATATATTATCAGATGTAACCATGGCAAAAAATATGATGATCTTATTTTACGTAAAATATTTTGAATAATATTTATCATTGAAAAAAGCTTACAAATTAATGCGCGTAAATTATTGTGTGACCTTTTTGCACTAAAAAGTAACATATTTTGGGGTATTAAAAAACTAATTAGGCAATAAAACATTTCCTTAAATCAAGCTTTTTACGACTTCAGTGCTTATCAGTCACAAGTATCGAGTACTTTAAAATAATGAAAGAAAAAGTTGGGGTCAGTGATGTTAATTTTGAACTAGATGCTGTCATGAGACAGTAATACCCGCACTAAGGTGTTTGCCTCTAAATACACGCTCCTACATATTGGGCGGCTTTCCAAAGAAATAGTCAAAATAATTCTATAATTTACATGTATTCATCAAATTGAGTATGAAATTCTCAGACCCTGTGACCAATAACTCAGAACCTCTTATATTTATTTTATACATGTTTAATTCATTATATACCAGTCTGAATTTTATTAATGATGTAAATTCATGCACGGATCTGTCGGGGGGGGGGGGGGGGGTGGATCAGGACCCCCCCCCCCCTGGAATTTACAAGGTTAAAAAATGTTTATACTAAAACAAGGAAAAAGTTACAATGGATTCCCCTTGGAAAATGCAGACCCCCCCCCCCCCCTGGTAAACACGAATATGTGTAAAATAAGTATGAAAAGTTAAACATTTAATTTGCGGCAATAGAAGTCACCATTACTCCCACCCCACCCCCCCCCCCCCCACCCCCCCCACGATATAGGTTTTTGACGTTTGGGTGAGATTTACTTTAGGTTTTTTTTTTGATTGTCAATTTCTGGGATAGGATTTTTTTTTTGACCCCCCCCCCCCCCCCCCCCCCCCCCCGGAAAAAATTTCTGGATCCGCGTCTGAAATTAGACTTTGATATATGTTTTGCTCATAATAGGACCTTTTTAAATTTACTAATCCTCCCCCCCCCCCCTTCGACACCACAATCACACAGCACATACTTTTTGGAATAGGCTAGATGGAAAAGGTTTGTTAAAATTTAATATCGTTTGTTATGAATTAATTTAAAATTTGTTCTTGTACTATACATGTGAACATGTAAATTTCTACATCACATCACGTTGCGTCACCCATTATCATATTTATAGATTAAACACCATTTGGCACACCTCGGCCGATTCCCACTTCATCTGATAAGGTGATGGAATCGACGAAGGTTCGCCAAAATGGCACATGGCTGCAGTCTGGTGTGCATTGGATTAATTCATTTTGAGTTATAATTGGATTTATATTTCATGAAGTTGAGACACAGGGAGTCGGTAAGTAGAAGTTTTAGTATAGTGGGGGGTAAAATACACCCAAACTATCAGGTTAAAGTTTAAAAAGGGTGAAAGATCATCGCATGCCACACTAGACGAATTTCATATTGTGAAGTTATCTCCCGTTGTCGATGTGACAGTTACTGCCAATACTGGTGCGGATCCAGAATTTTTTTCGGGAGTAGGGAGGGGGGTTCACATCTCAGTCAAAAAATTCCAGCCCAGAATTTCGTGACAAGCAGGAGAAAAAAATGAAAACAAATAAACAAATAAAAAAACAATGATAGTGAGGTCAATGTTTTCTAAGTTTATAGGGAGAGGATGTCAAGAGTCATTTTTTACTTGCTACAGTATATAGTCTTGTTTAAATAACAAAGCAAATGCCAGATGGGGGGGGGGATGGGGGGATTCCAATCTTCCTACCCACTTCCTGTCCCTGAAATAACAATGTATTTTGTTATTCCAGTTAAATAGTATATTTTTTTCCATTTGACTAATTATTATACATATTTTGTTTCTTGTGTTTAGTATGTCTGTCTATAAGTCTGCAGAAATTAAATCCTAGTTAGCTTGCCCATAAGTTTTAAGTGGGATGGGCTACACAAATAGCTTCCACATTTTATAGGTTTATTTCTTGTGACAATTTAATAAGACCTTTTATTTGGGTACCATTAATTTTTACCTCTGATCGCTTGACATGGGATACACATTTTTACAAGAAAAATACCAAACTTTAAACTCTGCCTAAATTTTGATCAGTAGGTGCTAGGGCTTTCATACTTATCATGACATATTGTATTCATTGTGAACTGTCAACAGGTATAAATATGTTTGAACTTGACCCTAGAGTTTGAACCACTTAAACAAAAAAATTAACCTTGGCAATTAACTTTTGAACAGGAATTACTAGGGATTTCTTTATTTCACATGTGCATTCCTTGTGACAAGACTTTCTTCTGATACTAACAATTTGAACCCTTTGACCTTGACCTTTGATTTTGACATATATTTGAGAAACTTCAACCTTCGCCATAGGCTTCCATACTGGGACATCAGTGTTTCACAAACACATCTTATCTTCATTATTATTTAGCGGTGTCTCCATATGAGGGAAGATGTATTCACAACAAACAAACAAATCACTAAAGAAAATATAAAACATGAATATATTGGTCATGCATATCTCTGCAGGAAAAAAAACAGCTTTTCAAATACTCCAACCATATCGTAACCCTTTCAAAACACTCATTTGAGCTTTTTTGGTTTCCTTAGCATATAATGTCTGTCGTAACGTGTTGTCCATCTGTTTGTCTGAAAACTTTTTACATTTTTAACTTCTCTACAACCACTGGGCCAATTTTACCCAATTCATATAGAAATATGTACATTTGTATGTCAGACTCAGTCCATCTGTCTCAATAAATTTAACCTTGGTTATCACGGTTATATCTACTGAATGAGAAGAGACATTCATATTAAACTTATGTATTAGTATATATATTTACCTGTGAGAATGGCATGGTTTTTTTTTTTTTTACATGTGAGCTAGAAGTTTGACCAACTTGCAAAAAAATTAAATTGTTATAAATTCATCATTTTGAAAGAGAAAAGTTAGGGCATTCATATCATAATGCATGTATATTATTACCTGTGATAAGACCTTTCCAAATAAATCATGACTTTTACACTGTGACCTTGACCTTGAAGTGATCAAGCCTAACCTACTTTTCAAAAATGTTGCATTTGCTTATAACTTTTGATTGAGATGAGATATGACTCTCACATTTGACATGTACATAAATTACTCATAAGAATTCAAGGTGTTTCCCAGCATGCGATGTTTTTTTATGCGCCCGAATTTTTTCGGGGCGCATATAGTTTTTGTCCTGTCTGTTTGTCTGTTTATCTGTTTGTCTGTTTGTCTGTTGTCAACTTTAACCTTGGCCAAAACTTTTGAACCGTAAGAGATAGAGACTTCATATTTGGTATGCATACTCCTCTAATAAAGGTCTTTCAAATGACATCAAGGTCAATGACCTTGTGACGTTGACTGTGACCGATATGCTAAAAATAGGTTTTTCAACTGTTTGTCATAACTTTTGAACCATAAGAAATAGAGACTTCATAATTAGTATGCATACTCCTCTAATAAAGTTCTTTCAAATGACATCAGGGTCAATGACCTTGTGACCTTGACTGTGACCTATATGCTAAAAATAGGTTTTTCAACTGTTTGTTATAACTTTTGAACCATAGGAGATAGGGACATCATATTTGGTATGCATACTCCACTAAAAAGGTTCTTTCAAACAACACCAAGGTCAATGACCATGTGACCTTGACTGTGACCTTTATACTTAAAATAGCTTTTTCCACTTTTTGCCATAACCTTTGAACCATAGAAGATAGGGACTTCATATTTGGTATGCATACTGCACTAATTAAGTTCCTTCAAATGACATCAAGGTCAATGACCTTGTGACCTTGACTGTGACCTATATGCTAAAAATAGCTTTTTCCACTTTTTGCCATAACTTTTGAACCATAAGAGATAAGGACTTCATATTTAGTATGCATACTCCACTAATAAAGTTCTTTCAAACAACACCAAGGTCAATGACCATGTGAAGTTAACTGTGACCTTTATACTAAAAATAGCTTTTTCTACTTTTTGCCATAACTTTTGAACCATAGGAGATAAGGACTTCATATTTAGTATGCATACCCCACTAATTAAGTTTTACAAATAACACCAAGGTCAATGACCTTGTGACCTTGACTGTGAACTATATGCTAAAAATAGCTTTTTCGAACTTTGTTGACGCCGGGCGCATAGTGTTTCACAAACACATCTTGTTACCCCTTGACGTTGATGTTTTACATAATTTTCAAAATATTTAACTCTCCTAAAAGATGATTAGGCTTCTGAGTAACATTAAGGAAGACTTCAAGGAAGACAGGGCTTTTTGCACAAAAAACGTCATTTTTCAACCCACATTTGACCCCCCGGGGCAAAATCTAAATTCCAAAACCTTACTGCACATCTACATGACCCCACCAACCATCTCCCAAAAGATGATTAGGCTGCTGAGTAAAATGTAAGAGGAGTTCAGGGAAAACAGGGCTCTTTGTATGAAAAACGTCATTTTTCGACCCCCATTTGACCCCCCGGGGCAAAATCTAAATTCCAAAACCTTACTGCACATCTACATGTCACCACTAATCATCCCACAAAAGATGATTAGGCTGCTAAGTAAAATGTAAGAGGAGTTCAGGGTAGATGGGGCTTTTTACATAAAAAACGTCATTTTTCGACCCCCATTTGACCCTTCGGGGCAAAATTAAAATTCCGAAACCTTACTGCACATCTACATGACACCACCAACCATACCCCAAAAGGTGATTTGGCTGCTGAGTAAAATGTAGAAGGAGTTCAGGGAAGACGGGACTTTTTGCACAAAAAACGTCATTTTTCGACCCCCATTTGACCCCCCGGGGCAAAATCAAAATTCTGAAACCTTACTGCACATCTACATGTCACCACTAATCATCCCACAAAAGATGATTAGGCTGCTAAGTAAAATGTAAGAGGAGTTCAGGGAAGATAGGGCTTTTTGCATAAAAAACGTCATTTTTCGACCCCCATTTGACCCCCCGGGGAAAAATCAAAATTCCGAAACCTTACTGCACATCAACATGACACCACCAATCATCCCCCAAAATGTGATTAGGCTGCTGAGTAAAATGTAGAAGGAGTTCAGGGAAGAAGGGGCTTTTTGTATAAAAAAACGTCATTTTTCGACCCCCATTTGATACCCCGGGGCAAAATCAAAATTCCGAAACCTTACTGCACATCTACATGACACCACCAATCAACCCCCCAAAAGGTGATTTGGCTGCTGAGTTAAATGTAGAAGGAGTTCAGGGAAGACGGGACTTTTTGCACAAAAAACGTCATTTTTCGACCCCCATTTGACCCCCCGGGGCAAAATCAAAATTCCGAAACCTTACTGCACATCTACATGACACCACCAACCATCTCTTAAAAGATGATTAAGCTACTGTGTAAAATGTAGGAGGAGTTCAGGGAAGAAAAGTGTGACAGACGGACGGACGGACGGACATGAGTAACAACAATATACCCGAACTTTCTTTAGAAAGTGCGGGTATAAATATTGGTCAAAATATGTGATTTTCAGGCAAAAAATGGTGTAAATTTTATATTGAGTTATTTGATATATCTTCATTTTTTGGCAAAGTTTGTTGAAGGAAGATGTAAAACTTGTTCTAAAAATATAAATTAAGACCTATATCAAATATTCCTAGCAATATCATTATGGAAAATATTCTCCGAGTAAAAGTATGTGAGGCTAAAGTTCCAAGATATTAGATTTAATAAATGTGCAGATTTGTAGAATTATCTGCTAAATATCCTTCCACCACAAAAAATAGTCCCTCACAAATCTTGCTTCTTTGTAGCTTTTTGAGCAGTTTTTTTCCTTGAATGTTAAAACATTAACATTGTTAAAATTAAATATGTCATAAAAATTGAATTTTGATAAATAGTTTTGAAGTAAGAGGTTCTGCGTGAAGTTTTCCAAAAAGATGATGAGTGACCTACCTTAAGGAAGAATTTAACAGCTACCCATTTTATACGGTATAAACTGGGTTGGGGCAGTTTACGCTTTATAAACCGCGAACCGCAAAGCGGTTTATAAAAAAGCGTAAACTGTTTCAACCCAGTTTATACCGTATAAAATGGGTAGCTATTAAATTCATTGCTTATACATGTAATTATACCCGCACTTTCTAAAGAAAGTTCGGGTATATTGTTGTTACTCATGTCCGTCCGTCCATCCGTCCGTCCATCTGTCACACTTTTCTTCCCTGAACTCCTCCTACATTTTTCACTGTAGCTTAATCATCTTTTGGGAGATGGTTGGGGGTGTCATGTAGATGTGCAGTAAGGTTTCGGAATTTTGATTTTGCCCCAGGGGATCAAATGGGGGTCGAAAAATGACGTTTTTTATGCAAAAAGCTCCATCTTCCCTGAACTCCTTCTACATTTTACTCAGCAGTCTAATCATCTTTTGAGAGATGGTTGGTGGTGTCATGTAGATGTGCAGTAAGGTTTTGGAATTTTGATTTTGCCCCGGGGTATCAAATGGGGGTCGAAAAATGACGTTTTTTTATACAAAAAGCCCCTTCTTCTCTGAACTCCTTCTACATTTTACTCAGCAGCCTAATCATCTTTTGAGAGATGGTTGGTGGTGTCATGTGGATGTGCAGTAAGGTTTCGGAATTTTGATTTTGCCCCAGGGGGTCAAATGGGGGTCGAAAAATGATGTTTTTTATGCTAAAAGCCCCTTCTTCCCTGAACTCCGATTACATTTTACTCAGCAGCCTAATCATCTTTTGGGAGATGGTTGGTGGTGTCATGTAGATGTGCAGTAAGGTTTCGGAATTTTGATTTTGCCCCAGGGGATCAAATGGGTGTCAAAAAATGATGTTTTTCATGCTAAAAGCCCCTTCTTCCCTGAACTCCTTCTACATTTTACTCAGCAGCCTAATCATCTTTTGGGAGATGGTTGGTGGTGTCATTTAGATGTGCAGTAAGGTTTCGGTATTTTCATTTTGCCCCGGGGGTCAAATCAGTAGCCTCATCATCTTTTAGGAGAGTTAAATATTTTGAAAATTAGGTAAAACATCAACATCATAGGGTAAAAAATCATAGCATCCTGGGAAACATCTTCAATTCTTATGAGTAATGTACATGTCAAATGTGAAAGTCATATCTCTTCTCAATCAAAAGTTATAAGCAATGCAACATTTTTAAAAAGTAGGTTAAGCTTCATTCAAGGTCACCGAGTCATGATTTATTTAGAAAGGTCTTATCATAGGTAATAATATACATGCATGTATAATATGAATTCTACCAAAATGATAAATTTAAAGCAATTTTTTTGCAAGTAGGTCAAACTTCAAGATCATGGGTAAAAAACCATGCCATTGTCACAGGTAAATACTAATACATAATATGTTTAATACAAATGCCTTGTCTCTTCACGTTTAATAGATATGACCGTGATGACCAAGGTTTAAATTGACAGACTGACATACAGATGTACATATTTCTATGTGAATTGGTTAAAATTGGCCCAGTGGTTGTAGAGAAGTTAAAAATGTAAAAACTTTCCAGACAAACAGATGGACGACAGACGTAATGTGATAAGGAAACCAGAAAAGCTCAAATGAGCTAAAAATGTAGGATTCACAATTATTTTAAAGGATTAGTATGGTTACAGTATTTGAAAAGTTTTTTTTTTTTTCATGCAATTTTTGGAGATGACATATGTATCCATTATTGAAAAAAACTGAACATTTCAGAGAACAGTATGATTGAAAATAATTAATCAAAGTGTTTTAAGTAGCAAAATAAAGGTAGTAAACTTTTATAGCTAAATCAATCGCAGAACTTAGTCAATTTTAAGATGCACAGCCTTTTCAAATCTTATAATTATTGTTTTAAAATATTTATATAATCAGTTCTGATTCAAGGGAGAACAAGAGATACAACCAACATGCTCATGTTTTATGTTATTTTTAGTAATTTGTTTGTTTATTGTGAAAACATCTCTCTCTGGAATTTTTCCCTCATATGGAGACACCGCAACTTAAAAATAATGAAGACAAGATGTACGTGTTTGTTAAACACTGATGCCCATGTATGGCAGCTTATGGCAAAGGTTGAAGTTTCTCAAATGTATGGCAAACTCAAAGGTCAAGGTCAAAGGGTTAAAATTGTTGGTATCAAAGTCTTGTCACAAGGAATACACATGTGAAATAAGAAATCCCTGGTACTTTCTGTTCAAAAGTTAATTGCCAAGGTTAAAGTTTTTTTTAAGTGGGTCAAACTCTAAGGTCTAGGTCAAACATATTTATACCTGTTAAAAGTTCACAATGAATACACATGTTAAGCATGAAAGCCCTAGCACCTACTGATCAAAATTTAAGCCAAATTACTGATCAAATTTCTTCAGACAAACAGACAGACATTATTAATACAAGAAGCAAAATTTGTATATAGTCAAATGGGGAAAAAAACCTATTTTAGTGTCACAAGATCAATTGCAATTTCACGGACAGGGAGTGGCTAGGGAGAGTGGACCCCCGCCCCCTGGAATTTGCTTTGTTATTCAAATAAGACTATATACTGAAGCAAAAAAAATGACTTTGGACATTATCCCCCTTATAAAACATTGACCCTACGACACCACTATCATTGATCATGTTGATTTTATTTTGTTTTAATTTTTTTTCTTTGCTTGGGAGGAAATTCTGGGCTAGCATTTTTATGACTGAGGTGTGAACCCCCCTCCCCCTCCTGAAAAAATCTGGATCTGCACCAGTAAGTGAGTAACTGAATGTCACATGGACAACGGGAGATAACTTCACAATGTGAAATTTGACTACTGTGCCATGCAATGATCTTTGAACTTTAACCTAACCTTTCGGTTTATCTTACCCCAATCTATACTTAAACTTGTACTTACCGACTGTCACAAGTCTTGTCAACTTCATGAAATATAATCCAATTATAACACAAAATGAATATTTTCCATACACATCTGCACCATGTGCATGCTATGTAAACCTTGGATGATTCCGTTCAGTACGAATCAGCCGAGGTGTGCCGAGTGAAGCTTAATCTAAAAATATGTTATGGGTGACGCAACCCAATGTGATGTAGAAATTTTCCAAAAGGTGTTTACATGTAAACATGACTGTAAAGTTTAAGAACAAATTTTAATAAATTAATTCATAACAAACTATGTTTTAACATAACTTTTCCATCTACATGTGTAGCCTATTTAAAAAAACCGTATGTTTCGTGAAATCGAGGGTGTGTATGTGTGTGGTGTTTGGGGGAGGGGGGCATTATTTAATTTAAAAAGGTTCCAATAATGATCAAAACATTTTTTAAAATCTAATTCACACCATTAATTAGATTCTGTTTTTTCAAACACACGGGCGTCGGAGCCGGGGGGGGGGGGGGGGGGGTAGGGGGGCTTTAAACCCCCCCCCTATTAGTGTATTAAGAGGCAAACACATTAGTGTGGGTATTACTGTCTCATGACAGCATCTAGTTTAATTTTCATTCATTTGATATAAGAAATAAATATGACTGTTCTAACAAATTGACTTCAATTTGTAAATTATTAGCTCTTCTAAGCTGAAAGCTCAAGTGAGCTTTTCTGATCACCTATTGTCCATCATCTGTCTCTCTATAAACTTTTCACATTTTCAATTTCTTCTCAAGAACCACTTGGCCAATTTTAACCAAACTTGATACGAAGCATTCTTGGATGAAGAAGAGTTTTCATTGTTAAAATAAAATAAATGGCCAAATCCCTGTCTAAGAGGAGATAATCAAGAAAAGACAAAATAGGATGGGGTCATTAAAAATCCTTCTCCTCAAGAACCACTGGGCCAGAAAAGCTGAAACTTATGTGGAAGCATCCTGGGGTATATAGATTCTAAATTGTTCAAATCATGACACCCAGGGTATAGGTTTGGGTCACAATAGGGAACCAAAGTTAAATATTGAAATATATAGGAAAATGTTTTAAAAATCCTTCTCCTCAAGAGCTGAAACTTTTGTGGAAGCAAGCTTGGGTAGTGTAGTAAGTTATTCAAATCATGACCCCCGGAGGAAGAGTAGGACCACAATAGGGAGCCAAAGTTTAACATTGAATGTATATAGGAAAAATCTGCTCAAGAGCCACTGGGCCAGAAAAGCTGAAACATCTGTCGAAGCAACCTAGGGAGTTTAGATTCCAAATTGTTCAAATCATGACCCCCGGGGGATAGACAGGGCTACAATATGGAATCCAAGATTTAAACTGAAACATTTAATAAAATCTTTCCAAGAACCACTGTGTCAGAAAAGCTGGAACCATACGCAGATCTAGGTGGGAGATTTTGCAGTTATAAAATATACATGTACATACTTAACCAAGTAAAAGTGACCTTGGACCCCCACACCCTAAAAACGCGGATCTTTGTGTAATAGTTATGAAAAGAACCACTGGGCAAGGAAAGGTAGGGTATGAAACTGTATTCATGTCCCTTTAATTTTGATATCTCTTTGTGGTTCTTGACCTCGGTGGTTATCCTGCGTCATTCACGACAACAAGGACTTGATTTCAATTCTACTAAGATCGCTAAAATACGGCTGATCTCTTTATGTTAAAGTTAGTAAAGTCCGTGTTTTCGTGAATGTTACAGGATTACCTCCGAGTCGAGAAATGTTGTTTGAAAGATAAAAGCCGAGGCGTTAGCCGAGGCTTTTATAATTCAAACAACATTTCATGACCTCGGTGGTTATCCTGCGTCATTCACGACAACAAGGACTTGATTTCAATTCTACTAAGATCGCTAAAATACGGCTGATCGTTTCCTCTGTAAAGAAACGAATTGGGTCACCATGTCTCGATACGCTGTTCCATTTAACACCAGGGGGAACATTTGTTTGCTTACCTGTGTATGGAATGCAGACGATTTGAGCTTTCTTTGCATTAAAAATAGCCTTTTTAAATTACAAATTTGTTCGTAATATGTATTAATTTAATGAATATACAATAACAAAATTATGTTCCTGATTTACTGCTTTATTTGGACTAAAATCACGTTTAAATGTGTAAGGAGGTCCGTGGAATAGCCCCGCTTAGCAATAACCAAAGTCTCTGTGGAGACTGTAGCTCTACTGGTTTGTACGTCATGTTCTTATAATAAAAGAAGAGAAAAGTAGCAGCTGGGACGTAAAAAACCTTAGAAAAGCAATAAATAGAATAATGACCCTTGGTTAAGTTACTTTTTGTGGTAAGATTGCAATAAGACTACAAGTGTAGGAGTCGCTTTTAATAAAATTTTACAGAATTTTCAATTTTAGTTAAAATGTAGGAGGAGTAGCTTTTTGAATGCTTTTTACAGAAATTTCTATTTTTAGTAACCACGGCAACACCGTTCATCGACATCAAAAACCGATGTACAGAATTATGTATCTGAGTGTAGTCTACTTGTGTGCCAAGATATATTGAAATCAGACCAAAACTGTAAGAGGAGTAGCATTTTAAAAGTATTTTACAGAAATTTTTACTTTTAGTAACCACAACAACAACGTTCATCTAAATCAAAACCGATATACAGAATTATGTATCTTAGTGTAGTCTACTTGTGTGCCAATTTATGTTGAAATCAGACCAAAACTGTAGGAGGAGTAGCATTTGAAAAGTATTTCACAGAAATTTCTATTTTTAGTAACCACAGCAGCACCGTTCATAGAAATCTAAAACCGATATACAGAATTATGCATCTTAGTGTAGTCTACTTGTGTACCAACTCATTTGGAAATCAGACTAAAACTGTACGAGGAGTAGCATTTTAAAATGATATCACAGAAATTTCTATTTTTAGTAACCACGGCAACACCGTTCATCAAAATCAAAAACTGATACATAGAATTATGTATCTGAGTGTAGTCTACTTGTGTGCCAAATTATATTGAAATCAGACCAAAACTGTAGGAGGAGTAGCACTTTAAAAGGATTTCACAGAAATTTCTATTTTTAGTAACCACGGCAACACTGTTCATCGAAATCAAAAATTGATATACAGAATTATGTATCTAAGTGTAGTCTACTTGTGTGCCAAGTTATATGGAAATCAGACCAAAACTGTAGGAGGAGTAGCATTTGAAAAGGATTTCACATAAATTTCTATTTTTAGTAACCACGGCAACACCGTTCATCGAAATCCAAAAACCGATATACAGAAATATGTATCTTATTGAGTGCCAAGTTATGTTGAGATCAGGCCAAAACTGTAGGAATTCATCGAAATCTAAAACCGATACACTGAATTATGTATCTAAGTGTAGTCTAATTGTGTGCCAAGTTATATATGAAATCAGACCAAAGCTGTAGGAGGAGTAGCATTTTGAAAAATTGTTTACAGACAGACAGACGGACAGATAGACAGACGGACGGACACCGGACGCACAACTATCGGATAAGCTCTTCTGGTCTCTGACCAGTATAGCTAAAAGCCGACATTCATCAGCAACTTTATGCAATTTACAGTATTTATGCTGCAAAAGATGACACATCGATGTGGTCTAAACAAGTATTTCATTCTGCAGCCAAACATGCATTTGAATTGTTCAGGTTTGATACGTGTTTCTGATCTGATATTTTTTGATGATGTTCATGATATATTGGAGAATAATGTCCGCGGCATTTCTTTGATCTCGGCAATAATCGTGGTAGAATAAAGAATAACTTCAGTTTAATAAATTGAAATCAGTTACTAGTATAATATGAACATTCAAATCTTCATAACATTACGTCAAACATAAACGCTACATGACACACTACTTCGCAATCATGAAATCACCTCAATCCCCAACCCCATGGACAAGCTTCCCCCATTGAGGACGTTAAAGCAACACTTAAGCGAAGAGAAAATTTGGACTATGTATATTGATCTAAATGATTTTTTCCAAAGGAATCTCTGGTCCCAAAATCCTTTATGAGTTGGATCCATCTCGCTGCAAACTACTTTCTCTAGCATATATAGGAGCCGCCAAAATATGGCTGAAATATTGGCGACTCAGCGTTAAACAGATCTTTCTCGAGGTGCAGCAATCAACGAAAAATAAAATCGCATCGATTCAATTGATATTGTAGAAAATTCTACTATGGTTATTGATCAAAGAAATGCCGCGGACATTATTCTCCTATAAATCATGAACATCAACAAAAAATTATCAGATTGGAAAGACCTATCAAACCTGTGCAGTTGAAAAATATATTTGACTTAGATTGAAATACTTATTAGAAGACCACATCGATGTGTTGTCTTTCGCAGTCTAAACACGTGTAAATTTCATAAAGAAGCTGATCAATGTCGGTTTTGTTTTGTTTTTTTAGCGAAGCGGAGCTGTTCCACGGACCTCCCTACGCCATTTTTAAACTCGGCGAGTTTAGTGATAAAGCGGTAAAATAGAAAATTGATTTTGTTATTGTACATTCATAAGAACTAATCAATATATGTTATAAACAGATTTTTTATTAATAAAAGATTAATTTAAATGTGGCGAATGCTCTTGAAAATCGTTTGCATTCCATGCACAGATAAACAAACAAATTTACACTCTGGTACTAAATGGAACAGCGTAATCGCGAAAAGGTGACCTTATGAGAAACGATCAGTCGTATTTTAGAACCGAGAGCAGAATACAAATAGCGTCCTTATTGTCATGAATGATGCAGAATAATTAACCTCCTCGTTATTGAAATGTTGTTTGAAATGCAAAAGCCCCGACTAACGCCTCGGCTTTTATTTTCAAACAACATTTCTCGACCTCGGAGGTTATTCTGCAACATTCACGAAAGCGGACTTTATTTCTTAATTAATAGAACAGAAATTTTAAGGTTTTTTACGATTTCCTCTCTCTTTAGTGCTTTTTTTTAAATCAAGAATGGAGATGTATTAAGGATATATACATGTAATTGAAGGGAAATACAGAAGCCTATTTAAACTAGAGGGTACTGTAAGAACCAAGGTTACTAAATGATACCCCGCCTCCCATACCATTATATTGGCAGAGTCCGTTTTGTATTAAGTGTCAGATAAAGAACTGTAATCCCCCACTTTCGGTGTCTTTGTGGGTGAGGTGTGAATTTTTATTGCATATTGTAGCACATATGAACGCCCTATCATGTGTCATTCAGAACTTATCACCGATTTTTTTTAAATTAGGTCAATCATGAAGGACAAGGGGTCAGAAATCATATCATGCTCGGAAATATCTTGTCACAGGTAATGCACATGTCAAATATGAAAGCCACATCTCTTCTCAATAAAAGTTATAAGGAAAGATTAACATTTTGTGAAAAGTATTTCAAACTTCAAGGTCAAGGTCAGAGGATCAAGGTATATTTAGGAATTAAAGGTCTTGTCACAGGTTTAATATGAAAGCCCTATGTTTACTAATTCATGAACAAGATCAATGCTTTTTAAAAGTAGATCAAACTTCAAGGTCACGAGGTCAAAAATCATTGTGTATTTAGAAAGGTGTTGTGACAGGTAATACACATTTTTAATATAAAGCCCTATCTCTTCTCATTCAAAAGTTATGGCCAATAATGTTTTTTTAAAGTAGGTCAAACTTCAAGGTCAAGGGGCCAAAAATCATAGTGTGTTTAGAAAGGTCTTGTCACAAGTAATATACAAGTGTAATATGAAAGCCCCATCTCTTCTCATTCAAAAGATATGACCAAGGTTCAAGTTTTTGTGACGGTTGACAGAACTCCAGACTAATAAACGGACAGACAAATAAGTAACTTTAAAGGTACTTGGACACAGATTTGAAGTTGATATTTTCTGTAGAATAGCACGTCTTATATACCGGTATTTTAATAGCATTTCACACAAAAATATATTAAAAATTTTATTTCATCTTAAAGTTATTGAAACTTCAAATTTTTAGATTGGTTTGATTGATACATCCTTGCACTCTCAAAAATTTTACTTTTATTCTTAATACTTTGGAAAATTGGCAATCTTGTAGTGTATTAATAAAAAATATTAAAACTTTAATCCAAAAAATAATTCTATTCATAGTAGAAATGTTAGAAAGCAAAACCCCTTCACAAGTATCGTCATTCCACACTAAGTGTTGAGTACATAGTTTAGCAAATTGATCACACCCGTGATCGAAACGTACACAGTTTTTGTAAACAGAACACAAGCTCTGTTTTGTTAATGTTTACGATTCACCGGGAGCGCTCAATTCTTAAAGTCTGCTCAACACAACTGCACGGACTGACACTATACTATGTGTATGTTTTGCTTTCGAACATTTCTACTCTGAATTTTCTGAATTACAGTTTTTACATTTTTCATTTATACACAAAAAGATTGCCACTTTTCATACAGGCACGTAGCAACGGGGGGGGGGGGGGGAGGGGCTATTGGAAATGTTCATTGAAAGGCTGGTTGCCCCCCCCCCCCCTCCACTGTATACCACTGGAAATTGTCTCAGGGAAATGTAGTGTTGAATACCAAAAAGTGGTACCGAAAGAAGTTGGCATTGAAAAAAAGTTTGTAAAAAATAGAATAGTCCTTAAAAGGACGAAAAGAAGATGGGTGAACAAGGCGGATGAAGTGTCTATATTACGACAAACGTAAAGTGAAAATGGAATCTCAGTTATATCGAATACTATAATTCGAGTTCGAATTCCATGAATACCATCTGGTGTAATAATAACAAGATGTTTTTGTGAAATACTGATGTCCCCGTAGGGCAACATAGCAAAGATTAAACTTTTTTAACATGCAAATTTAATGTATTGGTAACAAAAATAGGGTATTCTCACTGGAAATACAATTGTGAAATATGAAAGTAGGCCAAGGTTACCGTTTTTCATAAGTACGGAAATCTTCAAGGTCAAGGTCATTGGTATCCAATGAAAGATCTTGCCACAAAATACACATGTTGTGTATGGAAGCCCTAGCCCTAACCGTTTAGAAGTTATGATCAAGGTTAAGATATTTTGAAAGCAGGTCAAACTCCAAGATCAAGGTCAAAGGTCTTATTATCAAATGAAAGGTCTTGTGACAAGGATCAAATATGTAAAGTAAGAAAGCACTAGCTCTAACCTTTAAAACTAATGGTCAGGGTTTGCTTTTTAAAAGGAGGTCAAACTCCAAGGTCAAAGGGTCAAAGCTCTTGGTATCCAATGAAGGGTCTTCTCACAAGAATTACATAAGTGAAGTATGAGATCACTAACCCTTACTGTTTAAAAGTTATGGCAAAGGTTAAAGTTTTTCTATAAATACAATAATCTACAAGGTCAAGGTCAAAAGGTCAAAGTAATTGGTTTCCAATGAAAGGTCTTGCCACATAGAATACATATATAAAGAATGGAAGCCCTAGCCCTTACCGTTCAAAATTTATGGCCAAGGTTAAAGTTTTTAAAAAGTAGGTCAAACTCCAAGGTCAAAGGGTCAAAGTTCTTGATATCCAGTGAAAGGCCTTGTCATAAGAAATAAATATGTGAAGTATGAAAGCCCTAGCCTTAACCCTTCAAAAGTTATGGTCAAGGTTTGATTTTTAAAGTAGGTCAAACTCCTAGGTCAAGGTCAAAGGGTCAAAGTTCTTGGTATCCAATGAAGGGTCTTTTCACAAGAATTACATATGTGAAGTATGAAAGCCCTATTCCTTACCGTTTAAAAGTTATGGGCAAGGTTCAAGTTTTTTCACAAGTGCGGAAATATCTAAGGTCAAGGTCAGAAGGTCAAGGTTGTTGGTATCCAATGAAAGGTTTTTAACATGCAATACATATGTTAAGTATACTTTGACCTGGAGTTTAACCTACTTTTAAATTTTTTTAACATTTGCCATAACCTCTGAACGGTTACGGCTGGGCTTCCATACTTTATATATGTATTTTATGTGCAGAAGGATAAAACGTACGCTCAACTAGGACCTCGGGTCCCCCGCAAATAGTTCGTCATTTGCGTAGTAATAACACATTTTAGGAACTCTTCAAGCATTAAAGGCACAAAAGTAAATTCATCCATATCGATACGGAGACCTCAGGTGATAAAACGTACGCTGAACTAGAGCCTTCAGGTCCCTGCTTTGTCAGTTCACGACTATAGGGCCTGTTTACTCCGCTACAAAATGTAGTGCGTTGCATACGTGAAATGAAAATAGAATAAATCGTAATACTGTGAAGCCTTTACAGTGTAAAACAAACAACTTTTTAAAAGGAATAACCATCTGATGGGTATTAGAAAAGATAGAGGGGGTGGAGGGAGGGTGCTGAGTAACATTAACTGCAATTTTATACGATATATGATATATAAGCCTTTAACATTTATGGATTACGTTAGGTGACCTGTGGTCTCCCCTATGATTTTATTCCATGTAAGGTTATAGTATCTATATAACACAGTGCCTAACCTCTGATCTCCTTACTGATAGTATGCGACTCAGAGTAAACGACGTCAAGTCTCTGCATTCGCAGATCTCTAACAAGTAGGGGGAGGAGGAAGATGTTTTCAACTTTCAGCCACATAACTAACAATAACTAGTTATTGGACATTTACCAAAACACAGTGACGACTCTAACCTTTCAAAAATGTTTCCTCCTGTGTACTATCGTTGATCCAGCTTCTCCAATGTTCCAGTGTTCTGTTATAAATCTCATTGTTATGTGGAGGGTACTGTCCATTAGGGAAGTAATCGTGATTTCCGTAAGTGGCATAAACGTCCATTGTAGGAAACGTTTGCTGTAAATTGTTTGTCAGATTTGTAAGCATTTCAATATTATTGTCGATGCTTAGATGTTCATCACCGGTATGAAGAATGCTATCACTGTAAAGCAAAATAAAGGTATATAAGCACTCCAAAAAGTAAAACCTGAACATTCAAATTTCCACTCCTCAAATCAGACCGCTTCCAGTTAGAAATCATAGTACATTAGCTAGAAGTAAGATGCCAAAAGACTAATCTGAATGACCTGGCAGTGACATTATTTTTGGTGAGTTGAAGTTTTGCATGTAATCTTGGACTGCAAACATTTTATCACGAGAGTAACAAATGAAACATGAAGATCTCGAACTGTAATCAAGTTCACAAGTCCACTGAAACAGTAAAAATGGAGAGCTTTAGCAAAGGCCTCTAAAAATACATAAGGTTTTAGATCAGGTGCCAGAAAGGAGTAAGCATCCAGGTCATACATGTACCAGCGGTGTGCTCCTAGTCCTGATCAGACAAGCAGAAAAATACACAGACTATTCAAACACGGTCAAAGTATTTAAATGCAAAATTAAAAGCAACAGAAAGGAAACTTTATAATGTAGAAGTTTATGAATAATTTGAAAAAAAATTCTTCACGATGAAGTTAAGAAAGTTACCCAGTCCAAAGCATAAAATCAACTGTCTTATCTATTGTAGCATTCTTCATGGCCTTTATTGTGACGTCAATAAGTGAAAACGGGGAGTCGCACCAGTAGTCCCCATAAACACCGTGGGTATTTACCACGCCATTACAGGAAAGATCCCTACTTGTGTACGTGTTGTCCCAGTGAAAGTCCGTCACATGTAAAAACCAGCCTAAAATATGTCGAACAATTAAAAAGAAAACTAGGAGAACATACTGGTATATTTGATTATGATTAGTGTTTTATAGCCCATGACTATGTATCTATTATAATATATTATATAAGGCATATTAAAATATTTTACCTTCTGAAACACCTATGGAAGTCCTAGTTATAGTTAAAACTATGAATAAGTACACATGTGGAAACACCATCGTCGATAATCTCAAAGTGTTCTGTTTTACGTAGAGCTTTATAGTCCCTTATCAGCAAGGTTATCTAGAATTGCACTGCAAGAGCAAAAGGTTGTTGTTGATGTTATTTACCAGAGTGATAAAATATGATATTGAAAGATTATCCATTCAAAAATCGACTGATCTAAGTCGATAAAAAAATGGAAAGCAACTGTTCCTTCGCCATGCGCTCGGCACTTTGAAGTGAAAGTTGTGGGTCCTTCGGATGAGACCTTAAAAACCGAGGCCCCTTGTCAGCGGCAGGCGTTTGCACGATAAAGATCCCTTACTGCTCAATGGCCCTGAGTGCCGAGTAAAGGTCAAAATTTGAAGCCCTTCACCGGCATACGGTGACGTCTCCATATGAGTGAAAAATTCTCGAGAGGGATACAATCAATCAATCATTACATTAAAGAATACGATGGAGCAGAAACCGAAGAGATACATTTTATTACTGTCGATTGCGTGGCTCAGTATGCTTATGCTCGTTTGCTCTCAAGCCTAGAATTCATTCCTAAATATAAGCGAGGAATTAATTATCGCGTAATTTCGCTAGGAGCAACACCCGCGAAAAAAATTCACATGGTTTTAATTTTATGGAACTGAAATCCATGTAAATATCTTGTTCAACCGGCCACTTGCGGTTTATTGTACTCGCGATTTAGCAGCAAAAAGCCATTTCGCGATATTAAGTAGTCGCGTAAAATAGGATCGAATCTACAATAAGGAATTGATCCATACATAATAGGTTCTAATCCTACTGCGAGATGTGTAGGCTAATCCTTCGCTTGTGACCGAGATCTCGTGTCGTAGTATGCTGGCACGAAAAAAGGTCCCTCACTGCTCGAAAGCTGTACGTGCCCAGCTAGTTCGTGTTTATATTCGAAGCATGGTGGCGTCTCAAATTAAAATGAGTGAAACATTCTTGAAAGAACGTCAAACAAAGAAACAAAAAAAAAATAACTCATGAATTTTAAAGAAAATCTTAGAAAAACCAGCGAGAATCTATGAGTTAATCTGACTTTAAGTGTTTATTATTTACTTCCGCATTCAAGTACCTTTTAAATTTAAAGTGTCATCATAATGACCCAATAAGGCTCTTTAAAAAATGCAACAGTCCACTTGATCTTTAGGATGTATAAATTATATTCTTGCGGATCTATAGTGAGTAAAATTAATGTATTCATTGTCAAACGGAGTACATCAAATCGCCATCTAGAAGAGTTAACAGAGATCTATAGACATAATAAGCCTTCCCAACATGGAAATAATCCGAAAGGCTGTGAAATTTAGGATGATGAGGAGATGAATTAAAAATATACGCCTGTAAACGAAGGGGGTGGTAGGTAAGTCACAATCCCCAACACAACTATTACAGCAGAAAATCAATGAATGACATCGCTAACGCTTTGCTAAGTTAATTTCTTCGTGTTTTCAATTTTTCATTACAATTCCAACCACTGTAAATTTATATATATAATTTATATTCTTTTCAGTTTTAAAGTCTCATTTACTATGGCTTATATTGTGCAGATTTATTTGCTGTGTTAATTCAACCATTGCGCCCTTCTTTTAAATGTAAAGCACGTCAATAAAAGCTAGCTCGTTCAATATAATCTGAAGTTTAAAGGGTGCAAAGGCTGTTATATATTTTGATATTCCATGGCCATTTTTCTACAGATCGAAGATGTTTATATGGAGACCATTTTAAGGTTGACAATCGATAGGAGGGGAGTGACTGAATTTTGGATAATCGAAGTTAATGGTGTCTGAGTGGTGATGATAGTCCAGAATTGAGTTTCTCCAGCTGTTTACAGTCAGTCGCCATATTTATGAAGGTATGCAAAGTTTTTTTTTTCACAATAATTTTGAAGATTTGGGGTGGTTTTTATAACTATGCATAAGAATGAATGGGAAAGAAAGATAACTGCTGAGAATGATACTGGATTTTTACTGGAAGTACTGTGCAATTTGTACCACAAGTTGTTCCACATGAAAAACACATTATCTTTATCTGTCACATTGAGATTAATAACTGTACCGCCTCTGTCTGCAAATGAACTTTGTTTTGAAGTAAAGGTCAATTTTGAATGATGTGTACATTCTCTGTAATATGAATTTAAAATAATGTACTTTAGATACAAATACTGTGACACAATATATTATATAATTTTATTGAATTCTAAAATCAAGATATATATTAAGATATCATTAAGATTTTTTTTATTACTATTTAATGAAGTTATACCAATGAAACTATTTAATGTAACATATAAATTATGTATATGTGAATAATATAAATGTAGTTTAATGAAGTGACTTTTCAGAAAAACATTTTCCGTCATTGAATATCGATCTCAATATTGAATTTGCTCATTGTCATGATCGTGAAATAACGGAAAATTCGTCAATTCAAATGTATAAATAATGGACTAACAATAGGTATGAAAACGTCAGTCAGCATTTGGTATATCATAAGTTGTATTTGTGACTTTGTCATTGAATCATTTTGTGACTTTAGTACTATGAGTTGAATATAAATTCATATTATTGAAATTTATGAAATTATGATTTAGAATAAAACTATTCTGAGGAGAATTTTCACAGCATAATTTTTTGGATATCAATAAAAAAAATGTGGTACTAAGTTGTGGAGCTTGAGCTACATTGTATAGCAATAAAAATCCTGATACTAGTAATTACATTACTTAAATTCCTTTGAGACTAATTTAACAAGCTAATCACTACCATTCACAATCAGTGATAAATAAAGGTGTTTGAATCATATTTCTGATATAACTATTGACTAAAACCCCAGTCACATTTCCAAAAACGGCCAACGGCCGACGGGTTTTGAAGCAAAAATGTGTTTTCTTCTTTTGACAGCATCAGATTTTGCATAAATTCTGCATCGATTTTAACCTCAAAAATAGTCTGCTAATAACGGACCAAATTTGTGTTCCATCGGTCCAAGTTATAATTTTTTATGCGTTGGTGACCTAGTCTCCAAAAACCACATAGATATTGATCAATCAGTTCGACCATCTTCTTGGGTCAAGTTTAGAGTACTTGTGTGTGCAATCAGAATCTTTTTTAACAAAATAATTTTGCAAATGACAATGACCAGGTAAGTAAATTTACGAGTTCCATTTTTATTGAAGACGCAGTTGTCAATGATATCAAAAAGCCTGGATTTTAAAGGTACTTGGACACAGATTTGAAGTTAATATTTTCTCTATAATATCACGAATTATATAATTTAATAGCATTTCACACAAAAATTAATTAAAAATCTTATTTCATTTTAAAGTTATCAAAACTTTGATTGACATATCCTTGCACTTTCACAAATTTTAACTTTATTCTTAATCCTTAGGAAAAGTTGCAATCTTGTTGTATTAATGAGAAATATTAAAACTTTAATCAAGAAAAATAATTTCATTCAGAGTAGAGGTGTTAGAAAGCAAAACTCCTGCAAAAGCATCGTCATTCCGAGCTAAGTGTTGTGTACAGAGTTTAGCAAATCGATCACACTCGTGTTATGTACACATTGTTTTGTAAACAGGACACGATCTCTTATTTTTGATGTTTACGATTCACAGGCTGCGTTCAATCGTCAAAGTCTGCTCACCACAACTGCACGGACTGACAATATATTGTGTGTTTGTTTTGCTTTCGAACATGTCTACTCTGAATTTTCTGAATTATAATATTAATATTTTTCATTTATACACAACAAGATTGCCACTTTTCCTAAATATTAAGAATAAAATTAAAATTTGTGAAAGTGCAAGGATGTGTCAATCTAACCCGCCAAAAATTTGAAGTTTTAATAATTTTTAAATAAAATAAGATTTTTAATTAATTTTTGTGTGAAATGCTATTAAGATATATCAGTCGTAATATTATACAGAAAATATTAACTTCAAATCTGTGTCCAAGTACCTTTAATTTATCGTGGGAAATGGTTGTGTATAAAGTTGATTTAAAGTTAATTTATTTCTTTAATTATTTTTTTTTGTTTGGCTGCCTTAATGCTGTTAATTTTAACAGGTAATCAGATAATAACCCCATTCTCTCAGAGCTAAAAAAAGTTCTTATTGTAAATTCAGAAGAAAAGGTTGAGAGAGCAGTAGAATTAATCCCTTGGGATTAATTATCTAGCCTGCTGCAGAAAATTTAGAGGCTTATCTTTATCTGTCACATGAAGATTAATGAATACCTTTGTCTGCCACTGATGTTTGTTTTGAAGTTAAGGTCAACCCTGGGCATCTTCGCTAGATATGTAAAGTTAGCTACTGGTAACTGGCTACTAGTAGCTGGCTTCGACAAGTGGGTAAAGTTAACAACTAGTAGCTGGCTACGAGAAGTAAGTAAAGTTAGCTACTAGTAACTGGCTACGATAAGTAAGTAAATTTGGCTACTAGTAACTGGCTACTAGTAGCTAGCTACGATAAGTAAGTAAAGTTAGCTACTAGTAACTGGCTACTAGTAAATGACTTGAACCTTTTAGTACCTTTTGTGTAAAACTTGGGATACAAATGTTGATATTGTTGAAGAAGATGGATTTTACATCGCTGATATCCGCCAGTATATAAGGGTCTGTGGTAGTTGGGGCGCTAAGTAAGGAACACACCCTTTTCTCCATGGTCAAGTTTTCGTTCATACGATATCACTTTGCATTCCTTTGTTAACAAACATTGAGCAGCACATTCAATCTGTAGAATATTTTATTTCGATGATTATATATCAAAAAAGGAATCTCGGGAAGTGGGAGAATTAGGGAATAACTATCTTCTAATTTGGTATTTTCGACCGTTAATGCTGATTTAACGGTCGCAAACCGAATTTTACTGGCGACACGTAAGCGGAGCCGGTAAAAACGAATGTTTGCGACCGTGAAATCAGCATAAATGGTCACAGATACCAAATTAGAAGATCAGTTAGTTCCACTCTTATGTATTCCATGCATTTTGTTTGTTGTTTACGTCTTATTTTGTTGAGTTTCGTTACATGAAATACGTCACAGAGCATTGTTTTTGCGTCGCTCTGTTATGACGTCACAATGAAATGCTTTCGCTTACGTTAATGCTCGTTTTACTGCTTCAACATTAATGCATAAGGCAATCAAAAGTTGTTTTACAGAACAATTGCATAAGAATTACAAATCAATGCAAATATCAAATTGAACTTTGACAGACAGATCCTGGTTCTCCAATATCCTGCCTGGACTAAGAAAACAGTACGACATTTAACTCCGGACACGACATTGTCCAAACGTTTACTATCGTTTCTAATTGTGATATCTAATATAATTTTATATCAGTATGCAGTATCAAATGGCGTCATGTTGAAGTCACAAACATGTAAATGTTTTAAGATATGAATGTGCAAATGTCATAATCATTAGTAGAATCATTGGGTTTTTCTGTCCCACCAGCTATCCCACCTTTCTCCCATGGGAGAATAAATGTCAAGTGCCAGGATATTTTCTCCTACCAAGATTTTTCCCCCACAATTTATTCAATTGGGATACATCCCACAATATTGACGATGAAACATTTACTCCAATGTATTGTTAAACGTAGAATATACCCCATACCGGTATATCATGATTTATGGAATATATTCCATGTTTCACAATGTATGGGAGCACATGTTTAATTGTAAATATTCGTGGGATTTATCCCATTTGAACATATTCATGGCAGAAAATATCCCATCTGACATATTTTATCATATGGAAGAATGGTAAGATAGGCGGTTGGACTAAAAATTTTCCAATTCTTCCATGGTATTTTTAATTTTAGGACTTCATATCGTTAGAAGAGATGTTTGTGAGTTCAACACAAGACCCTCGGATAACTGCTGAGAAATCCCACCAAGTGATAAAAAAATATATTGGATGTCACAAATTAGAAATGGTAGTAAAAAGTCTGAACGATGTCCTGTTCGGAGTTAAATGTTGTACTGTTGTAAGTATTATTCCAGTTCAGGCATTGGAATACTTTTTTAAGCTAGGTCCTTTTCATTTTCTATTCTCAATGTATGCTAGTATACTTGCCGTTGATTTTGAAATGGTGTTTGTCCTGATGACTAGATGGTTTAATATACTTTTTCCACACACTCTGTTTAGTAAGTATAGCTGTTGAAAGTTTGTTGCACTGAAAACTAATCCAGGTATTAGAGAGAAGATTTGTAAGGTCCAACATATATACATGATGAGTGTTCGAGAGATAATAAGAAAAGGATTTAAACTTTCCCCCAGGCAAAGGTAATGTTTCACGCTGTCTTGTATTGATTACAAAGAAAAACGCCTCCCATTTTAACTTGATCACTTTCATTTGATCAGTAGCTTCGCATAATTTTTAAGTACAGAATAGACATCTAAAATCTATGCAGACGTTTAACATTTTAATATCCAATTCTTACTTAATGCTTGTTTAAAAACATTTTATATCATGCATATCTTAACGATTGTTTGTTAAGCTGAAAGAATTCTTAAATTGTTAAATAAAATTAAGTTAAACTGCTACATTCTATATAGAGTCTTAACAACTGCTTGTTAAGAATACCAAAAGAATTTTAAAGGATTTATTCTTAAAATCCATTTGTCAGAAATACAAAAGGAAGACAAAAAGTATAAAGTCTTCACAAGCGTTTATTAAGAATACCAAAATAATTCCAAGATATATTCTTAAAAAATGATAGTTAGAAATGGAAAGGACTTCAAAGTAGAGTCTTAACAACTGCTTGTTAAGAATATTGGTAGAAATGCAAAGGAAGTCAAAGGGAATAAAGTCTTAAAATTACTGCTTGTTAAGAATATAATTAGTCTCGTTTACCCCAGACTCTCGCTCTCGAGACTTTGCCCGAGCGAGAGTCTGGTCTGATTCTTATTTAATTTTTGTAACCAGTAGAGGTCGCTAAACCGGCTAACAAGATGGAGACTCCCATGAAAATACATGTGAGAATTTACTTTTTAAACAAAGACATGTGCGTTTTTTGTTCCTTGTAAAGCAGACAGAGGTATTTTATTATAAAACCAGATAAAAGTAAAGGCGCACTCTCTGACTTTTTAAAGAATACAGATCTTAGCATTCGAAAAGAATGTATCAGCCAATGAAAATCCATACCGATTTCTCGGTAAGCCTCGATTTGATATTACAAAAATTAAATAGGAATCAGACCAGACTCTCGCTCGGGCAAAGTCTCGAGAGCGAGAGTCTGGGGAAAACGAGACTAAGAATATAATGTACAAGGAATTTCAAAAGATTTATTCTAAACAACTGGTTGTTAGAAATGCATAGGGAGACAATAGAATAAAGTGTTAACAACTGCTTGGTAAAAATACCAAAAGAATTTCATGAGATATATTCGTAACAAATGGTTTTATAAATGCAAAGGAAGACTATTAGAACAAAGTCTTAACAAATGCTTGATAAGAATGCTAGATGTAAATCCATGGAGTCCTTTCAAAATGTTCTAGAAAACTAGAATAAAAATTTCATGATCAAACTTCCACGACCCGGCTTAGTTTTCAACGGACTAAGATCTAAATTCAACACCTTTGGTCTCAGTATTCAACGTTAAAAAATGACCCCCGGGTCAATTTTCAACCCGAGTCAAATAACGTTACACCTGTCGGCAGGGGATGTTCACTCCTCCATGGCACCTGATCCCACTTCTGATGTTTTGGAGGTCCGTGTTTGCTCTGCTCTTGTTTTGTATTGTTTTTGTATTGTATGGACTTTGATATTGAATACTGTTCGTAGCATGCTCTACGTATGAGCGATTTCTAAAATGAGGTAAGTTATCGATAAACAAGTTGATGAAACAAGAATATCAGACGTCTCGTTTAAATTCATCATTTCATAAGTTCTATGGTCGATACAATGACCTTGTCAGCAAATACAATTTATCATTGAGTCAAATGCTGACTGACGTTTTTCATACTAATTGTTAGTCCATTATTTATACACTGAATTGACGACGGAATCATGACAAGGAGTGACCGTTGTGACTGGTCGGTAGGGGATGCACACTCCTCAATGGCACCTGATCCCACCTCTGATTTTTTGGTGGTCCGTGTTTGCTCTGCTACTGTTTGGTATTGTTCTATGGACTTTTGAACTGATTACTGCTCGTTATCTCTATATTTTTCATTCAGTTGCATTCATGATTTAAAAAGCCTATGGTTTGCAATTTCCATAACCACAGATCTGAGCCTATATTCTGATATCCAATTCTCAACATTTAGATATATCGACGACGCATTGTCAATTAACAATGGTAATTTCCGTTCCTAAGTCGATACGATATATCCTGATGAGATTGAGATAAAAGATACCACAGAGTTTCATACTTGGACATTTTACTTGAAAAAGACGTTAATGGTAATCTAACAACCAAGCTATATGATAAACGTGATGACTCACTTTCCTATCGTCAACTTCCATTACTTATGCAGTAATATAACTTCAACAACACGGAGTATATATATCTTAGTTGATTCGATACGCAAGAGCATGCTCAACGTATGAACAATTTCTAAAACGAGGTAAATTATTGACAAGCAAGTTGATTAAACAAGAGTAACAGCCGTCTCGTTTAAAGTCATCATTTTGTGAGTTCTATGGTCGATATAATGACCTTGTCAGCAAATACAATTTATCATTGAATACAAATATTGATTGACGTTTTTCATATTAATTGTTAGTCTATTATTTATACACTGAATTGACGACAGATTTTTCCGTTATTTCCTGATCATGACAAGGAACACAAGGCGGATGTGACCGGTCAGCAGGGGATGCTCACTCCTCCATGGCACATGATCCCACCTCTGATGTTTCGGAGGCCCGTGTTTGCTCTGCTCCTATTTTGTATTGTTTTATGGACTTTGAGATTGAATACTGTTCGTTATCTCCATATCCTTCTTAAAGGTAGACTACAAATGCTTCTTAACAATAAATATTTTAAAAAGGACTAAAATAATTATGATAACAAAGAAACAGAATGAGTATTGTTACATGAACGCTTTCCAAGCGGTTAATACGCCCGATTAGAAATGGTGACCAGATAAATGTTTGCGAATGTCAGTGGTTATCACGATGAAATTTTACTGTTATAAAAGATTTTTCTAGTTTCTAAAATTAAGCTAATGTTTTAGTATTAATATTTAGTTTCATATTCTGATCTTTTCTTCTGCTTATGAACCTTATTCTTCTATGGACAATATACCGGGATTTGTAGTTTGAAATAAGTTGTGTACATTTGTATTCCCAGTAGATATTTGGGAAAGTCTTCTATTCCAGCCACTGTCATGCGTGTACCGATTCTCAAAAGCCGAGGTATAAACCGAAATCTGTCCCACGATTGTTTCAGGTTGATAAATGAATTGTTCTCTTAAGTCTTTAAGCAATGCTACACAATCTTGGACATTGAACTTGCGTCATATACCGGTTTATTCTGCTGTTCAGTTATAATTTGCCACATTAAACATGAACATGTATTCCATTAATAAAAAAATCGATCCTGTTTTTTTTTGTCAATGCAGTCATGCAGTATGAATTGTACATATATCTACTTCAAAGAAAACGACTAGTTCAAATAACTGAATCTGGCCCATGTGTATTTGTAGCTCTACACACTACAATTTTTTGTTGAGAAATTAAAGAAAAAGATATCATCTTCTCGGAAACTAAATTTCTGGATGTTATAAAGAGTCAAGGCCATTGGAGAGAATTACGAGGTATGTTAAGGACATAATCAACACACCTTACCTACTGATAATTCTTCAAGTTATTCTTAATTTAAGATTATAGTGTCATTAGATGTTCATAGCGAAAAAGTCAATATGCATCACCAGGGATTTTGAAAAGATATGATCATGAGTTGAGGAAAATTTTTGTTAAATTTAAATAAAAATATGCAAAAGTTATAGAATATATGTTCCACGTGTTTGGTTTTTCAAAACTTGTTGTAGAAGAAGTGTACAACAGCATAGATAAAGATGTTAAAAAGTAGCCCACAATTCGTTTAAGCATCGGAACTCTTCAATTCCAGCAAAAAATACAATAAATATTACATGGCGTTCGGGAGAAGTGTTAAGCGTCGAGACTGTCAAGCCTCTGAAAAGAAACCAGAACTCTAGAACAAGATTAATTGATGCAAAACATGAAAACGATCACAAAACGCGTATCATTTCAGTATTTTATAGAATTTTTGCAAATATATTTTCCAAGGAATAAAAAAATCAAATTATTAAAAAGCAAAAATTACATTACCAAGCATGGTACACTTAATTTAAAAGCTGTTCCTGTTTTATTAACGCATGGAAAGTGCCATTTTTGCAACTGTAATTATTCATGTATTCAAAACGAAATTAACTACCTTTAAAAACGTTAAAAACTAATATATATTACGTAATTACATTACAGAAACTTGCTACGTTTTCCTTTTATAGCTTTTGCACACCCACCTTGGGGAGCAGTTCATACATTTACTTTTTATAAGAAAATAAATTAATGAATATCTGCTGAAAAGTGAAAATTAAATTGAAACGTAGAAAAGCCATAAGGAGAAGGTTAAAGAGAATTTTTAAAAGGTTTCATTCAATAAAGAATTATCTCATCGAGACAATGAAAAAAATGCCTCAATTTCCCATGTGCACATTCTAAAACAACTGAATAACGGAGCGTGGAAGAAAGAAAAAAAAATATATTCGTTTTAGATTCAAACATTTGACATCAAAGTAAACACGTTTTTTTCAACGTCAACGCCTCTGTCATTATGCTTGGCTTTGTCAATTTTAATTTAATAATCCAAGATGTTAATAAGGACCTTAATTCACTTATTTTAAAAGAATCCTTAAAACGGAACCCTTATCTTTCAACTAGCGTCATGATTTTATAAATATTAGTGTATGAATTCTGTGGAAGATTGGCGATGGAAAAAAAGTAGACCTTGACACTTTCTCAGAATTGATTAATGTATCGCGGGTGTATTTTAAAATCTCTTATAAAGCAATTAAGGGTAATATGATAATCCTTCTACAAGTAAGTTTAGTAAGTAAGTTAAGTAAGTTTAATAATTCATCTATGTGAAAAAATAAGACAATTACAAAATCACTATGTAAATATTTGTCCCAGCTGAAAAAAGCAGGTAAAAACATTATCTTTGTAAGGTTAGATATTAATTTGTATTTCAGCATGTTTAGAGAAACTGAGATTTAATTCTACAAGTAATAATCCAACTTATACCCATGTACCCCCTTACTAAGGAAGAGATTTTTTTTCAAAATAGTATGTCAGTTTTGAAAAATTTTTATACTCCCAACAACTAAAATAAATTTGAATTAAAGTCAATTATCCATCGCTATCAGATTCCGATATATCTTTGAAACAAAGAACAAACAAAAATTCATAGCGGGTTCAGGTAAGTGTTCCACAAATCCTCTTTTTTCTTTTCACTAAAACATTAACATCAGTGAAAGGGAACCTTCAGTGCAACAATATATTCGAGAAATTCCAAATAACTTTTGGAAAATCTGAAATCACAAAATTGTTTGAGACACCTCCAAAAATTAAATCATTTATGTTATATTTTATGCATACGTATTGTACATGTACTCTGATATTTTCACTGCATGTAAATTTCTAGTCAGTCTCTAGGGGATCACACCTGTACCTTTAACCTATGTACATGTTTTAGCCTGTATTGTTTAATATTAATTGACCCCCCTTAATGGTTTGTTTAATGAAATGTAATAATCGAAAAAAAACTGCATATCTATGTTTGGTAATTTTTGATGCACTAACAGACTAATAATTGGCAAAGGTGGCATAAATACTGCATATTTACAGTACTTTTCTTTATAAACAAAAGCATGAACACAATTTTTATTACTAGTTGTGTAGCTTTGTTCTTCATAAGCATCCCATTACCACAAGAAATTATATTTAGCCTACTTACATGTTCATTTACGCCAATCCAAGGCTAAACTATATTTTCATTAACCGCATTGCATCTGCGCCAAGTTTACGGTCACTGGTGAAACAACATTATGGAGTTATATGATCACTTTTATCGGATTTTCAATTCTTCTGTGCTTGTGTTGTTTTCTTGTATGGGTAAGCGGTTATTTGCTGATTGACAAATTTCAGATTTCTAACTAGAATTATTGTATCTAACTTCAAACACGGTCTTGTATTTTGCTCTCTAAACGCATACAGGGTGATCCAAAATATGTGTCTCTTACACTCGTTTTCTATCACTCTACCTCTCTCTGTGTATACAAGTACAGCGTAATGTTGTTTGACATATTCTTAATTTGAAAATATTCTTTGTTTTTTGTGTTCTGACCACTTGTAATATTGTTGCTTATATATTTTATTAGATCAAGTATTGTTTTCAATGTTTGAGGCGGTATTGTAAATAAACTAAGTCGGAGTAACCCGCATGTGAAGCGGTGATGATGCTGGTAAAACCATGTGCCGCAACTCATTAATGTCAAAACCTTTTACGTATCAACTGCGCTTCTAAAGAGCATACATAGATCACTCTTAATACCTCTGCAAAAATGCTTCTCGATCAAAGGGTTTTTATTCAAGATACGGGATATAGATATTATACTTACAGAAAACTTTACATGATTGAATTTTACAGTAAATAGCGTCACTTATTACCGTATTATAAGTGGCATCAGATAAAATAAACCATGAAGATAATAAAAAAAAATGATAACAAAGAATTGAAAAATTGGGGTATGAAATTTCACTCAAAGCTAATGACTACACCAGATTATTGTTTATGTATTTAATAATCATTCTGAAAAATCTGTATCATAGTCATCTCCCTCGGGAAATGATGCATTAAGGTCAAGATCTAGTAAATGACCTTAGACTAATTTTTTGCTGCCTAAGTTTTCTAGTTGGTGGTCTTACAAATAAGGACTGAAGATTGTTTAATTTGACATTCTTAACAGTGGGATGAAAGAAACGGGAAATTTTAAACTGATGATAGCGACTTTTCTAAATATAGACTTCGGTTCGCGGACAAAAGAAAAAGGGAAACTAAAATGAAATCAAATTCAAATATAAATTCAGATATAAACTTCAAAGTAAAAAACAGTTGGAATGTAAGGAAAAGTTGACCTTTTTGTTTTGTACGACCTTGAAATGACAAATGCAGAACAGATATAAATAAATAATTTGCAAAAACAATAGTGGTTGTGTAAATTATAAATTTTTAAATTATTTATTGGAAGAAAAGAGCAACCTGAAAAGGTGGCATGGTCTTTTCTTATAAACATATATTTTTTAACATTTTCCATTTTTTCTTTTCATAATAAAAAATCAAAAAGTTTTCATCATCTTAAATTCATTTTTTTTATTTGATTATTGTGTCTAATAGAAAAATTAACTACAATATCATTTTTATAACATTTAGATGTGGTCACGGCCCTTGAATTCAACGTGACGGTACCATTCGGAGCAGAACTCCACCCGGGAGACCGATTCACGGCGTCCTGTAACATCTGGGGATATCCCCCCATTGACGTCGTCACAGATCTGACGGTGCACTGGAAATTCCAGGATAGCTATATTTGTGTTTTTGGAGATAAAATGGAAGATGTTTCTGAAAAATATCAATGTTCCTCAGTAACGGAATATGACCAAGAAAGCTTTATTTTATCAATCTCAGGTAAATGTTCGATTATTTACTGTAGATTGTTGTGTGCGCAGTTTTCTTGTGGCCCTTTATTTGAACAAATTGATCAATGTTCCTCACTAACAAAAAGTGGCCCTTTATTTGAACAAATTTGAATCGCCTTCTCCCAAGGATACTCCGTGCAAAATTTTGACCAACTAGACATCTAGAACTGAGAAAATTTATTTTTAATTTCATAAAAGTCAACTACAAGTTTAAGCATTTTTTATTTTTATATTAATTTTTCTATTTATATTGTAAGAACAGAACAGTATATTAACTTTTTTATTAATACGTTTTATAAAATGTCTAACATTCACAAACGTTTTTAATAGCAATAAATGTTGATTAATTTAATTTTGATATTGAAAATAAAGTATAATTTTAATCATTATGAAAATATTCTACCCGCTTGACAAGTACTTTCAGTACTTTGATTTCTACCATTAGCGGTGTCTTCAGAAGACAACGGTAATTACACCTGTGAAGTCAAGGAAAAGAAGAAAACATCACCGATGCAATCCCTAGTAGAGCTTATAGTTGTTGGTAAGTTCTGTGATGATTGCATGATTAATTGTATATTGTTTATCGCCCCTCTCGAGAATTTTTCACTCATATGGAGACGCCACCACCTGCCGGTGGAGAGCTACAAATTTTGTCCTATTCTCCACACTTAGGGCCTTTGAACAAGGAGGATTTTTTTCTTGTCAGCACCCACTGCTACACGGGAGCTCAGTTTATACCGTCTCATCCGAAGGACCGGTCTCCACGTCCCACAGTGGGATTCGAACCCTCGACGTAAGGATCGACTTATACTTCGCGACTCTATAGCAGACGCTCTAACCACTGTGCCACGCGGGTGACTTTTGTGATGAAGGTATGAGCCAAACTTAAATTCCAAAGGCACAATTCGCAGCATATCGTGAAAGATAAACAAGCTTAATTGGATAGCATATCAAAGACTATCTGTTGAGCACATAAATATTATTATGATTTCACTGCATCTTTACCCAATATTTCTAATATTTATACTTCTTTGATCATAATGATGTCCATAAAAAGAAGCCAGATGGTCGTGATTTTTTAAAATAAATTCTTTTTCTTGAAACATGCTTCTGCCAGTGAACAGAAATGACAGCTAGATTGTCAAAGATTGAGATTTCCACACATAGATATTTAGGCCATTTCAAGTTTTCTTTTGATGTTGAGCGTCGGATAATTGCTTTGAAATTATAAAATTAAAATGAAACACAATTTTAAAATGATAAATTTGAACAAATCTTTGAAACGCAATATTCTCTTTTGGCTTTTGGGATCAGCAACTCTCTCCTTTTTTATGGCGTTCCAAACATAATTTGCTTTAATAAACTAGTAGTTAAACTTAGTTACAATGTTAAAAGAATTTTTCAATGATGATGATCAGAAAATCTAGTATGATGCTTTAATTGTTGCTTTATTTCCTTACGGTTTATGTGTTTTTTTTTCCGGATAGAAAGATAGGATTTCTAATTTAGGGTGGACGCTTAACAAAGAAAAAACAATGCATGGGCTTTTGATGTTTATGTATGATTTTGGAGTGAGTACAAGGTTTTAGTGTGTTTAGTTTCAAAGAGGATTGGAGAGTAGAATAAACTGAAAATTATTATTAATAATTGATTTTTTGGGCACTTGCAAATCCAATACTTGAGAGGGAGAGAGAGAGAGAGGTCTCATTATATCCATGGTACGTTGATATCTTTCAATTTCCTTTCAGAACCTACTACAGTGTTACAAATCACGGGTAAGTGCACTCAGTTGAAATCATTTCTTTAAATCATTAAAATGAACTTACAATTCGTGAAGTTGAAAATTGAACCACCCAATATGATCTCGATATTTAATTTTTACATACTAGTATTTTATTTGACAAAAGATCTGAAAAGGAAATATAAAATAATGATTTTTTGAATCGAATTCTTGTTTTCTATGCAGTACAAAATTAAGAAAAGATTTTTTTAAAACAATAATATCTTGTGTGGCACATTAATTTCTAAACTTCTTGTCTCTCATACTAATGTTCTAAGCTTTTGTTTGTTACTTTATCAATTTACAAGCTAATTAAAGTTTTGCTAATTTTATTTATAACAGAAAATCCAGAAACCACCGCCACCACAACCATGGCTGGTAAAAATGGATGTCCTTCAAGTCACTTTCAAGACCTCTCATTGCCTCTGTGCATCCAAATATTGACATTTTTCATCCTACATGGCTATACATGTAGTTAAAACAGGTGTCTACAAAATTTTTACAGCTTAAGTAATGTTACATCTATAAAATAATACTGTGTAATCAGTAATTTTCGTGGGGGTTTAATTTTCTTGGTTTTCAAGGTATGATGAGACCCACGAAATGCAATTTTTCACATATATTACTACTGAACAACCACGGAATCAAATCCCCATGAACCAAAATATTTTTCTCAAACCTCGAGAATTTGACCCCTCGAAAATATGTGATTTTACAATAGTTCTATAAAAGCGGAATGAAATTTGCTGTCATGTTTAACACCTTGTGATCTCCCTTTTCAAAAGTCGAATTTGTTTTTTATGAGATTTGTGCAGATTTGCAATTGCTGGATGTGAATTTTCAAAAGAAGTGCGTTGTGGTTAACAAGAAGTTTTTATTTCAATTTTATGTCCAACCTATCTTATTCAAGCCAATTAGATCCAAAAAAAAGAAGTATTTTTTTAAAAATTTTCCGTTGATGTATTATGTTGTAGGAAGATATCCAGATCTCTTTCATCAACAAGGACATGTTTTAAAGGAATTTATAAAAATATACTCGTTTTCATTGCGTTTTTAACGTAAATTATATGATTTGAAATATTGGCCAGGAAAATGCCAATTTTGATGAAGAAGAATGTGTATGTACATGCAGTTTGTTTATTAAAAAGTAAAAGCGTTTTCTCGTTTTGACATCTTTTAAAATATGTATGAATTTGCACAACACTATCAAAACAGATTTCTGAAGCTTATAGCTAATGACATCTTTTAATTTATTATAAATCCGATTTCAAAATTGCGATATACAGGTTAATTTTTCAGGTAATGACTAGATGCTATGGCGTAAAAGAAGTCGAACATGAGTTATCGTTCATATATCGAGTTATCGTTCATAAGATGCGTAATACGTCATCACTAGAGACCTATTCACTCGTACATGGAATATTCCACATGTGTTAAAATAAACAGAAATAAAATAAATATTTTTTAATCATATTTATTCGATTAGTAGTTTTTATTTATTTCATATGTAATTTACAATGGGGTTATTACATGTATATATAAATTCCTATGCCGAAAATTGGAAATGTCAGTATATATAAACAATTTATCAATATAAATTAATCATCAAACATGGACTAATTATAGATAATCGTGGATTGATTTTAATGAAAAATAAAAGGAGTTGAGTTACAGTACTTGATATATTTTTTTTTCTGTATATTTATTTGTATTTCGGTAAATGCAGTTTGGTTGTTATGTGTATTGCGAATGGAGAATGCACAGGGGGGAGGGGGGGGGGGTATTACCAACTGGAGACAGGCATCTATCGTTAAATGTGGTCATGTAAGAAACGAAAACCAAAGGTGTTTAAATGCTGCCTTAAGATCCTTGCTCCAATTTTTCACTCATGGGAACACTAACAATTGCCGCTGGAAAGCTGCTCGACACCCTGGGTCATTGAGCAGTGAGGGACCTTTTTCGTGCCAGCACCAACAGCGACAGGGAGAAGTGGAGCGGTTGTTTGACAGAGTTAAGGAGCCCACAACCACACTGAAATTATTGAATTATTAAATCTTATGCATATATTGTAAAGAAAATGGGGCCCTGGTCCCCTCCACAGTGAGGGACCTTTTTCGTGCCAGCACCAACTGTGACAAGGGACCTCGGTTTATACGGTCTCATTGGAGGACCAGTCTCCACGTCCTTCAGAGGTATTCAAACCTGCAACACAAGGATTATCTCCTTAATCCGCGACTTTAAAGCAGACTTTCTTACTACTATTTCACACGGCGACGCAGATTTCAGTGGCGAATCCAGGAATCTTGAAAAGGGAAAAGGGGGGGGGGAGGTGCTGTTGGTTATCAGAGTTAAGAGTTTATCAGTGTTAAAATATACAGAAATATAATAAATATTGGTTGTTAATATTTATTCGATTGGTAAATTACATTTTATTATAAATTATTGAATTATTAAATCATATGTATATATTCAACAGAAAAGTGGGCCGGGGTGGGGGAAGGGGGGGGGGTGCACTACCTGTAAACTAATCCGCCAGTGTAATTGAATGACCATTATACTGAGGTTGTGAGATAGAAATAATTATTTTCTTATCTTAATTAGAAACTTATACCTATACAACAACCACTTGTAAGAAATCTGGTATTGTTTCACATGAATATCCATGTTAGAGATAAGACTTAATTTCTCACAAAACTCAAGTTTTTTTTTTCCCCCGAGGCATATCCTAACGCAATAGAGCAAGGGATACGTAAGTCTACAAAACCTACATTTTTCGCTATTCGGCAGTTACATGTACTACTTTTCTGGGTCTGGTATACCTGGTATTTCACACTAGGTAATTCGAGTGAATTTTTTTTTCATGTGATCCAAAGTACAAACATATCACATTGTGCTTACTTTATTAATATTTCTTCACTTAGGGCAGTGATGTTTGTATAATACTTGTTGTAAAATATGTTTTAAAAATAAAAAAAAAATTAATAAAACTAATTATAAAGTCCAAATTACTAGATTTCACTTCTTATCTAATGACCATGTATTGAAGGGCAGCCCCGCGAGAATTCCGAAGCATTTAAGTTATAATGTATAGCGACCATTTTACGTACCTAATAAATGAATGGTCTGATAGTTTAAATCTTGATAGAATTTTGAAGATGGTATCAAATAATGCTTCACTGAGAATTGTACAAAACTTTGATTTTTGTCCAATTAATTGCACCTTGAATTTTACATTAATTGAAGTTCTATGGGCTGCACATGTTTTATTTAAGATATTGTAAAAAGTTATATGATATTCAAATAAATATCTTTGTAAATATTTGAATAAACTATATCTTTATTAAGTTATATACAAAAATGACTCCTTTACCGCAGACAATTTGAGAAATAATAAATTTTCTTCTTTTCATCAAATGCAGATAACTCTTCATAAACGTTTAAGGTGGAATGTCACACCAACTTTTTATTTTATAGATCTTTGAGTCATCCTTTTTAAACAATGGTTTCAGCATGAAAGGCTGATATTAGCTCTTGATTATTTATATTACTTTTTTGGAGTTTGACCCATTTGTCATGAAAATTTTAAACTTTTACTTTGGCCATATCTTTTGAACAGTAGATGCCAAGACATTTATACTTCACATATGTAATCTTTTTGGAAAGACCTTTCATTGGATACCAACAGCCTTGATCCTTTGACGTTGACCTTGTAGATTTCCGTACTTGTGAAGAAACTTTAACCTTGGCTATAACTTTTCAACGGTAGGGGATAGAACTTTAATACTTCATATACATGATCCTTGTGAGAAGTTACTTCATTGGATACCAAGAACTTTGACCCTTTGACCTTTGAGATTGACCTACTTTAAAAAAGAAAACCTTGACCATATTTTTTAAAAGAATTATGGCTAGTGCTTTCATACTCAACATATTTAATCCTTGTAAGAAGTTACTTCATTGAATACCAAGAACATTGACCCTTTGACCTTGACGTTGGAGTTTGACAGACTTTTTAAAAAAAATAACCTTGTTCATAACTTCTGACCGGTTAGGGCTAGGGCTTTCATACTCTATATAAGAATTCTATGCGGCAAGACCTTTCATTTTTATACCAATTACATTGACATTTTGGCCTTGACCTTAGAGAAAAAAAATTTTTGTACTTTCAAATTTCACAATTGTTTTCCATTGAGAAAAAAAACTTTAACATTTGTTATAACGAAGTTGTTTTGGATACTTTAAAATTTCACAATTGTAAATTTTCCTGTGACTTGAGAATACCTTATTTTTGGTACCTATTAATTAAATTTGCATTTAAGAAAAGTTTAATCTTTACTATGTCACCATACATCAGTGTTACACAAACACATCTTGTTTATTAGGTATTCATATGATGCATTCATTTACAGCAAATTGTTTTAAAAGAAAACATCTAATTTGAATGTAAATAATCATAATCCTACATGTCATTCATTGCTGCTGATTTATTTCAGATTGAAATTATTACCATGATCTTAAAAGGGTTTTCCTACCTACCTGTAGCTTGTACTAGCTAAAAATTGGGCAAGTTCTTCTCTTTTACGGAGATTTAAAAAATAAGTATAACCTGAAGATATTTCCCAGATCTCAGAGCTTTTCTCACCTACCTGTACCTTGTACCAGATAAAAACGCGGCAAAATATTCGTCATATTCCTACCTGTGTTTCATAGATGCTGATTTATTTTATACTGACATTATTACCATGACCTTACTAGACAACTCCTTACCTGTTATGGAGATTCAAAAGATAAGTTTAACATGAAGATATGTCCCTGATATCAGAGCTTTCTCTCACCTACCTGTACCTTGTACCAGATAAGAATACGACAAAATATTCGTCATATTCTTAACTGTCATTCATAGCTGCTGATTTATTTAATGCTGAAATTCTTAGCCTGGTCTTACAAGCCAACTCCTTACCTGTTATGGAGATTCAAAAGATAAGTTTAACATGAAGATATGTCCCTGATATCAGAGCTTTCTCTCACCTACCTGTACCTTGTACCAGATAAGAATACAACAAAATACTTGTCATATTCTTACCCGTCTTTCATAGATGCTAATTTATTTAATGTTGAAATTCTTACCTAGGTCGTACTAGGAAACTCCTTACCTGTTATGAAGATTCAAAAGATAGGTTTAACATGAAGATATGTCCCTTATCTCAGAGTTTTCTCTCACCTACCTGTACCTTGTACCAGATAAGAACGCGGCAAAATATTCGTCATATTCCCACCTGTGTTTCATAGATGCTGATTTATTTTATACTGACATTATTACCATGATCTTACTAGACAACTCCTCACCTGTTATGGAGATTCAAAAGATAGGTTTAACATGAAGATATGTCCCTGATCTCAGAGCTTTCTCTCACCTACCTGTACCTTGTACCAGATTAGAATACAGTAAAATATTTGTCATATTCTTACCTGTCTTTCATAGTTGTTGATTTATTTAATGCTGAAATTCTTAGCCTGGTCTTACTAGGCAACTCCTTACCTGTTATGGAGATTCAAAAGATAAGTTTAACATGAAGATATGTCCCTGATATCAGAGCTTTCTCTCACCTACCTGTACCTTGTACCAGATAAGAATACGACAAAATATTCGTCATATTCTTAACTGTCATTCATAGTTGCTGATTTATTTTATGCTGAAATTCTTACCCTAGTCTTACTAGACAACTCCTTATCTGTTATTGAGATTCAAGAGATAAGTTTAACACGAAGGTATGTCCCTTATCTCAGAGCTTTCTCTCACCTACCTGTACCTTGTACCAGATAAGAATACAACAAAATACTTGTCATATTCTTACCCGTCTTTCATAGATGCTAATTTATTTAATGTTGAAATTCTTACCCAGGTCGTACTAGGCAACTCCTTACCTGTTATGAAGATTCAAAAGATAGGTATAACATGAAGATATGTCCCTTATCTCAGAGCTTTCTTTCACCTACCTGTACCTTGTACCAGAATAGAATACAGTAAAATGTTTGTCATAATCCTACCTGTCATTCATAGATGCTGATTTATTTTATACTGACATTATTACCATGATCTTACTAGACAACTCCTTACCTGTTATGGAGATTCAAAAGATAGATTTAACATGAAAATATGTCCCTTATCTCAGAGCTTTCTCTCACCTACCTGTACCTTGTACCAGATTAGAATACAGTAAAATATTTGTCATAATCCTACCTGTCATCCATAGTTGTTGATTTATTTAATTCTGAAATTCTTAGCCTGGTCTTACTAGGCAAATCCTTACCTGTTATGGAGATTCAAGAGATAACTTTAACATGAAGATATGACCCTTATCTCAGAGCTTTCTTTCACCTACCTGTACCTTGTACCAGATAAGAATACAACAAAATACTTGTCATATTCTTACCCGTCTTTCATAGATGCTTATTTATTTAATGTTGAAATTCTTACCCAGGTCGTACTAGGAAACTCCTTACCTGTTATGAAGATTCAAAAGAAAGGTTTTTACATGAAGATATGTCCCTTATCTCAGAGCTTTCTCTCACCTACCTGTACCATATACCAGATAAGAATACTACAAAATATTTGTCACATTCTTACCTATCTTTCATATATGCAGATTTATTCTATGCTGAAATTCTTACCCAGGTCGTACTAGGCAACTCCTTACCTGTTATGAAGATTCAAAAGATAGGTATAACATGAAGATATGTCCCATATCTCAGAGCTTTCTCTCGCCTACCTGTACCTTGTACCAGATAAGAATACGACAAAATATTCGTTATATTCTTACCTGTCTTTCATAGATGCTGATTTATATAATGCTGAAATTCTTACCCTGGTCTCACTAGACAACTCCTTACCTGTTATGGGGATTCAAAAGATAGCTATAACATGAAAATATGCCCCTTATCTCAGAGCTTTCTCTCACCTACCTGTACCTTGTACTAGATAAGAATACGACAAAATATTTGTCATATTCTTACCCGTCTTTCATAGCTGTTGATTTATTTAATTCTGAAATTCTTAGCCTGGTCTTACTAGGCAACTCCTTACCTTTTATGGAGATTCAAAAGATAAGTTTAACATGAAGATATGTCCCTGATATCAGAGCTTTTCTCACCTACCTGTACCTTGTACCAGATAAGAATGCAGTTAAATATTCGTCATAATCTTACCTGTCATTCATAGATGCTGATTTATTTTATACTGAAATTCTTACCCTGATCGAACTTTAATCCTTGTCTGTTATGGAGATTCAAAAGATAGGTTTTATCTGAAGATATGTCCCTGATTTCGGAGCTTTCTCTCACCTACCCTGTACCTTGTACCAGATAAGAATACAGTAAAATATTTGTCATAATCCTACCAGTCATTCATAGATGCTGATTTATTTTATACTGAAATTCTTACCCTGATCTTACTAGTCAACTCCTAACATTTTATGGAGATTCAAAAGATATGTTTCACATGTATATTTGTCCCTGATCTCAGAGCTTTCTCTCACCTTCTTGTAACTTGTACTAGATAAGAATACAGCCAAAATATTCGTTATATTCCTACCTGTCTTTCATAGATGCTAATTAATTTTATACTGACATTATTACCATGATCTAACTTGAGAACTCCTTACCTGTTATGGAGATTCAAAAGATAGGTTAAACACGAAGATATGTCCCTGATCTCGGAGCTTTCTCTCACCTACTTGTACCTTGTACCAGATAAGAATACGACAAAATATTCGTCATATTCTTACCCGTCTTTCATAGATTCTGATTTATTTTACACTGAAATTCTTACCCTGATCTTACTAGGCAACACCTTGCCTTTTATATAGATTCAAAAAATAGGTTTAACCTGAAGATATGTCCCTGATCTCAGACCTTTCTCTCACATACCTGTACCTTGTACCAGATAAGAATACAGTAAAATATTTGTCATAATCCTACCTGTCATTCATAGATGCTGATTTATTTTATACTGAAATTCTTACCCTGATCTTACTAGTCAACTCCTAACATTTTATGGAGTATCAAAAGATATGTTTCACATGTATATATGTCCCTGATCTCAGAGCTTTCTCTCACCTACTTGTAACTTGTACTAGATAAGAATACGGCCAAAATATTCGTCATATTCCTACCTGTCTTTCATAGATGCTAATTAATTTTATACTGACATTATTACCATGATCTAACTTGACAACTCCTTACCTGTTATGGAGATTCAAAAGATAGGTTAAACATGAAGATATGTCCCTGATCTCGGAGCTTTCTCTCACCTACTTGTACCTTGTACTAGATAAGAATACGACAAAATATTCGTCATATTCTTACCCGTCTTTCATAGATTCTGATTTATTTTATACTGAAATTCTTACCCTGATCTTACTAGGCAACTCCTAACATTTTTGGAGATTCAAAAGATATGTTTCAGATGAAGATATGTCCTTGATCTCAGAGTTTTCTTCCACCTACCTGTACCTTGTACCAGATAAGAATACGGCAACATATTTTTCATATTCCTACCTGTCTTTCATAGATGCTGAAATTTTTTATACCGAAATTCTTACCCAGGTCTTACTAGGCAACTCCTTGCCTGAATTTACCTTTTCATTTTTTAATTGTTATAATTATTATTAAATTAAATAACTTATTTATTCATTAGGAAATTTATTTGTCTGTTTATTTATGAATACATCCTTTTTTTCATTAATTAATTATTCTAATGAGTAATAAATTCTTCCATTAATTAATTAATTAATTATGGTTTTTGCATTATTTCTAATAATCAAGTAAATGTTCGATTTACTGATAAATAATTTATTTATTTATTTATTTATAGTGCTTATTCCTTTTTATTATTATTCTTTTAAGATTAATTAAATAATTTATTTATTATTTTAATTATCTTTTTATTTATTTTGTTATTTACTTATTTACTTATCTTTTGTTTTATTTATTTATTTATTTATTATTTATTTATTCTTTCATTTATACTTTTTTTGTTATAGACAGGCTCTGTTTATGTATTGCTAGGTTTTATGTTCCCATCACCAGGGTTTGTATACCCATCACCGGGTCTATATACCCATCACCAGGGTGAATATTACCTATCACCAGGGTTTGTATACCCTTCACCAGAGTATGTATACCCACCATCAGGGTTTGTATACCTATCACAAGGGTCTGAATACCCATCATCAGGGTCTGTATTATCTATCACCAGGGTCTGTATAACCATCATCAGGGTTTGTATTATCTATCACCAAGGTCGGTATATCCATCACCAGGGTCTATGTACCCATCACCAGGGTCTGTATTACCAATCACCTTTGTCGGTATACCCATCACCAGGGTCTGTATTACCCATCACCAGGGTCGGTATACCCATCACCAGGGTCTGTATTACCCATCACCAGGGTCTGTATACCCATCACCAGGGTCTGTATACCCATCACCAGGGTCTGTATTACCCATCACCAGGGTCTATATACCCATTACCAGGGTTTGTATGCCACTCTACAGTTTCTATATATCCATCACTAGAGTCATTACTGCTATTATTTCCAATCATCAAGGTTTGTATATTTATATCTAGTATAGGTATTACCTGTCACATACCAGGGTCTACAAACTTATAACCAGTCTCTGTATATTGATCACTTTTATCTATATTAACAATGGTGTATCAGAAAGAGTCTGTATTTGCAAGGATTTGGTTTTTAATATAACCAAGAGTATGTGCATCGCAGAGGGCCTGTCAAGGGTCTCAGTATCAACAAGGGTCTATGACTCTATGTATCATGCAGGGTCTTTGTCACCAAGGGTCTATGTATCATAAAAAGTATGTATATTATCAATGCCCTGTGTTTCACCAACGGTATGTGTATCACCAAGGGACTGTGTCACGAAGGTTATGTGTATCACCAAGTGCTTGTTTGTATCACCTAGGGTCTATTTGTCACCAAGGGTCAATGTTTTACCAAGAGTCTCTGTATTACCAAGAGTCTGTGTGTCACCAAGGGTCAATGTATCACTAAGGGTCTCTGTATTAGCAAGGGTCTATGTATCACCGAGAGTCTGTGTATCACCAAGATTCTGTTTATCTCCAAGGGCCTTTGTATCACCAGGGTCTATGTATCACCTAAGGTATATGTATCACCTTGAGTCTGTGTATCACCTAGGGTCTGTGTATCAAAAAGGGTTTGTGTATCACCTGAGGTCTTTGTATCACCACGGATCTGTATACCACCAAGGGTTTTCTTCTAGGGTCTATGTATCACTAGGGTCTATGGAACACCTAGGGTCAATGTATCACCAAGGGCCTATGGAACACCTAGGATCTATGTATCACCTAGGGTCTATGTATTACCTTGGGTCTGTGTATCACCTAGGTTCTGTGTATCACAAAGGGTCTGTGTATCACCTAGGGTCTGTGTATCACCAAGGGTCTATGTATCACCAAGGGTCTGTGTATCACCAAGGGTTTGTGTACTTTTTGTCCATCAGCAATGATCATTAACCTGTCAGAAGAGTGTATATAATACTTGATATCGCGATTACTTAACTTAGCGGAACTCTTTCGCGAAGGAGGTAGGAATCGTCTGTTGGGTGGGGCAATGTGCTTTTCAATACAATGCAAGATCGATCATTGTAGCATTTATAAGGACAGATAAGTAAAACATCCTGGTGGAATACCTCGCTAAACAATCGCTGAACCAGCCTAATATATTTTTGAGAGGAGCCAATCCTAAATTGTCACATTTTTAACGATATTTTTAATTAAGCGGACTCTTCTCGTTAAATTTTCTTTGAAAATCGTCACATTTTTAAGCAGATAAAATATTCTAAACTTTCCTTATTTGACAATCTACTATTTGGAGTTCAATATCTGGCAAAACATCGTGATTTCGACATTAAATTGTTCGAATCATTCGATTGTCACTTCTGTAAACAATGTCATTTGCCCCCAGAAATGTAGACTTTTCTCGACTCCCAAGCAAAAGAGCGGTAGTAAGTTAGATAACTGCGAGGTACTCATTGGTAGTCGCGATATAACGTATTATAACATGTCTGAAAAGCCATATTAAGGATATTCCCTCTTGCGGGGTCGAAGTACCTTATTTTCTGCAGGGTGTCCAACATTTTTTGCATTATCAAAATGAAATCCAATTAATTTTAAGGATGTCTTTGGGTGTGTTCAGTTACAAGGTTAATTAACATCTTGTAGAATAGGCCTGATCGAATTGTATAATGAACTATAATGATTTTCTTGAGATTAAAATTTATTGATTTAAAGTTATTATTTTATGTTGTCATTATAGCATATCTTTTTTTTATTTTGTAGTTGAATCCTTTTAAGGGGGAAGCAAAGGACATTGAACTTTATATTGATAGACAAAGATTTTTTAGTTATGTGGAGATATTTTAACATTGTAAATTTCAGTCATTATGTATCTTGATTCATCTATTTCATAAATGGAAAGAAATCATAAAATTCCATCATGTTGTTCATTTGTTCCACAGAAAAATCTTAACATATACATCTCTTCATAATTAATGAAGTGTGCAATGGTAGAAATCCTCATAAAAGTAGATAGACCAACACAAAATTCAAATTTCGTTTATATTCGATGTCAAGGTTTATGAGAGTAGAACTAAAATGCCAAAATAGATGCATTCTACAAACTCTACAAATTCTGAATAATGACATTTTGTCAAGCAGAAAACCAAAGTGTAGTTTTGCTGCAAGGAAATGATATGCAATATCTGTAATTTTTGAATGGGATGCAGTCGTCTATGGCAAAGTTCATTTGTCAAATCTATTCACATGAAGATGTAAAAGACCTGTCTCATCAGGTGCAAAGCTTTGGCCAAGATTAAAGTTTTGTTAAGGTCAAATGTCAAGGTCAAAGATCATATGCAAAATAAATTGGACTCCTAATAGTTTTGTCACGGGTATTACACAGGTGAATTATGCTTTGATCAGGGCACTAGTAATTCTTAGCCGGCCTTGTTGCTGAAAGAACAACTGCTGGCTATTGTCAGCTTGTTTGAGACAGGAAAGGGTTGACACCGGCCACAATCGCCCAATTAAAATTACGTATAAAATTGTTATTCTTACCCTTAGCCGCTTTTGATTTATAATAAGTGTATGAAAATTAATCATTATCATAAGATAAAAAATAAAGTATTCAGAAACGGTTTGAAATAGATAATTCATCGTTGAATATGAGAGTTCAATCTTCTCAAAGGTATAGGGAGTCGACCTTTCGATGAATTTGTTCAAAAGTTAAATGATGCGTTTAGAAAACAGGGGGAAGGGGACAACCCTCCCCCTCATGTAACGTGCCTTGTCAATACGTTAGGTGCCTCTTAACATCTATGTGCAACATACACATAGATATTTCATGTTACTTTTTATAAATGCGGGTAAGGGTTTTTTTGTTATAAATATAACTCATGTATGTACAAGTGAAATCTGAATTTTTAAAATTTTATTTCCGTCAAATGTTCCAAATATTCAACTATCATTCGAGTAAAGTAATCGAGTAGTGGACTAAGGTATAAACAAATATTTTGTTAATGAAATTTATCTCAATTTATCCAAAAGAGGAATCAAAATACATCATGATTCACATTAACAATGTAAAGATATTTCCACAATCCACATAAATAAAACTCTTTGCCCATCGTTTTAAGTTAATTTGAATGTCCTTTGCATCCTTTTTAACAGGCTTACACTGCAATATAAAAAGTAAATAAGATCAATATTAGAAATATAAGATCAATACATACCCTGAGTGAACTTATCCTAGTTGATACAGACTCCAGGTGATATATAAACCCTTAAAGCTTGGTGATACATAAACCACTGGTGATACACAAACCCTAGGTGATACACAGACCTTTGGTGATACAAAGACCACTGGTGATACACAGACCCTAGGTGATACACAGACCCTAGATGATACACATACCCTTGGTGATACATAGACCCTGGTTGATACACCGACACTTCGAGATAAAAAGACCCTTGACGATACATAGACCACTGGTGATACATAGACACTTGGTGATACATAGACCCCTGGTAGAACACAGACCCTTTATGATACACATACCCTTGGTGATACACATAATCTTGGTGATACACATAATCTTTGTGATACATAGACCCTTGGAGATACATTTACCCTTGGTGATACACATAAGCTTGGCGATACACATAATCAAGGTGATACATAGACCCTTGGAGATACATTTACCTTTGGTGATACACAAATTCTTGGCGATACACAAAATCATGGTGATACATAGACCCTTGGTGTTACATGGACCCTTGGTGATACACATACAGTACCCCTGGTAATAGAAACCCTTGTTGAAACACATACCCTTGGTTATTGACAGACACTTTATGATGCACATACCCTTGGTAATAAATATACCCTTGGTGATACATAGACCCATACTGATACATAGATTGTTGGTGATAGACACTTTTGGTGGTAGCACACAGACCCTTAATGATACACTTGATTATTAGAAATAATGCAAAAACCATAATTAATTAATTAATTAATGGAAGAATTTATTACTCATACCCTTGGTGATACCGTAATATTAGTGAAACACAAGACCTTAGTGATAAAGACTTTGCGAGATACATAGAGTCATTGACCCTTCTTGATACTGAGACCCTTGATGATTGACAGACCCTCTGCCATGCACATACTCTTGGTGATATCAAATCCAAACCTATGTAAATACAGACTGTTGGTGATAGACCCTTGTTCAAACAGAGAAATAAGTGATCGGTATACAGACCCTGGTGATTGATATAAAGATCCTGGTGATGGGTAATACAGACCCTGTTGATGGGTATACACACCCTGGAGATGGGTATACAGACCCTGGTAATAGATAATACCGACCCTGGTGATGGGTAATACAGACCCTGGTGATGGGTTATGCAGCTCTGGTTATGGGTAATGCAGACCCAGGGGATGGGTATACACACCCTGGAGATGGGTAATACAGACCCTGGTGATGGGTATACAGACCCTGGTGATGGGTAATACAGACCCTGGTGATGGGTAATACATACCCTGGTGATGGGTATACCTACCCAGGTGATTGGTAATACAGACCCTGGTGATGGGTATATAGACCCTAGTAATGGGTATACCGACCTTGGTGATAGATAATACAAACCCTGGTGATGGGTATACAGACCCTGGTGATAGATAATACAGACCCTGATGATGGGTATTCAGACCCTTGTGATAGGTATACAAACCCTGATGGTGGGTATACAGACTCTGGTGAAGGGTATACAAACCCTTGTGATAGGTAATATTCACCCTGGTGATGGGTATATAGACCCTGGTGATGGGTATACAAACCCTGGTGATGGGAACATAAAACCTAGCAATATATAAACAGAGCCTGTCTATAACAAAAAAAAAAGTATAAATGAAGGAATAAATAAATAATAAATAAATAAATAAATAAAACAAAAGATAAGTAAATAACAAAATAAATAAAAAGATAATTAAAATAATAAATAAATTATTTAATTAATCTTAAAAGAATAATAATAAAAAGGAATAAGCACTATAAATAAATACATAAATAAATTATTTATCAGTAAATCGAACATTTACTTGATTATTAGAAATAATGCAAAAACCATAATTAATTAATTAATTAATGGAAGAATTCATTACTCATTAGAATAATTAATTAATGAAAAAAAGGATGTATTCATAAATAAACAGACAAATAAATTTCCTAATGAATAAATAAGTTATTTAATTTAATAATAATTATAACAATTAAAAAATGAAAAGGTAAATTCAGGCAAGGAGTTGCCTAGTAAGACCTGGGTAAGAATTTCAGTATAAAAAATTTCAGCATCTATGAAAGACAGGTAGGAATATGAAAAATATGTTGCCGTATTCTTATCTGGTACAAGGTACAGGTAGGTGGAAGAAAACTCTGAGATCAAGGACATATCTTCATCTGAAACATATCTTTTGAATCTCCAAAAATGTTACGAGTTGCCTAGTAAGATCAGGGTAAGAATTTCAGTATAAAATAAATCAGAATCTGTGAAAGACGGGTAAGAATATGACGAATATTTTGTCGTATTCTTATCTAGTACAAGGTACAAGTAGGTGAGAGAAAGCTCCGAGATCAGGGACATATCTTCATGTTAAACCTATCTTTTAAATCTTCATAACAGGTAAGTAGTTCCCTAGTACGACCTGGGTAAGAATTTCAACATTAAATAAATTAGCATCTATGAAAGACGGGTAAGAATATGACAAGTATTTTGTTGTATTCTTATCTGGTACAAGGTACAGGTAGGTGAGAGAAAGCTCTGAGATAAGGGACATATCTTCATGTTAAACTTATCTCTTGAATCTCCATAACAGGTAAGGAGTTGCCTAGTAAGACCAGGGTAAGAATTTCAGCATTAAATAAATCAGCATCTATGGATGACAGGTAGGATTATGACAAATATTTTACTGTATTCTAATCTGGTACAAGGTACAGGTAGGTGAGAGAAAGCTCTGATATCAGGGACATATCTTCATGTTAAATCTATCTTTTGAATCTCCATAACAGGTAAGGAGTTGTCTAGTAAGATCATGGTAATAATGTCAGTATAAAATAAATCAGCATCTATGAATGACAGGTAGGATTATGACAAATATTTTGCCGCGTTTTTATCTGGTACAAGGTACAGGTAGGTGAGAGAAAGCTCTGAGATAAGGGATAAATCTTGATGTTAAACCTATCTTTTGAATCTTCATAACAGGTAAGTAGTTCCCTAGTACGACCTGGGTAAGAATTTCAACATTAAATAAATTAGCATCTATGAAAGACGGGTAAGAATATGACAAGTATTTTGTTGTATTCTTATCTGGTACAAGGTACAGGTAGGTGAGAGAAAGCTCTGAGATAAGGGACATATCTTCGTGTTAAACTTATCTCTTGAATCTCCATAACAGATAAGGAGTTGCCTAGTAAGACTAGGGTAAGAATTTCAGCATAAAATAAATCAGCAACTATGAATGACAGTTAAGAATATGACGAATATTTTGTCGTATTCTTATCTGGTACAAGGTACAGGTAGGTGAGAGAAAGCTCTGATATCAGGGATATATCTTCATGTTAAACTTATCTTTTGAATCTCCATAACAGGTAAGGAGTTGCCTAGTAAGACCAGGCTAAGAATTTCAGCATCAAATAAATCAACAACTATGAAAGACAGGTAAGAATATGACAAATGTTTTACTGTATTCTAATCTGGTACAAGGTACAGGTAGGTGAGAGAAAGCTCTGAGATCAGGGACATATCTTCATGTTAAACCTATATTTTGAATCTCCATAACAGGTGAGGAGTTGTCTAGTAAGATCATATTAATAATGTCAGTATAAAATAAATCAGCATCTATGAAACACAGGTAGGAATATGACGAATATTTTGCCGCGTTTTTATCTGGTACAAGGTACAGGTAGGTGAGAGAAAGCTCTGAGATAAGGGACATATCTTCATGTAAAAACCTATCTTTTGAATCTTCATAACAGGTAAGGATTTGCCTAGTACGACCTGGGTAAGAATTTCAACATTAAATAAATTAGCATCTATGAAAGACGGGTAAGAATATGACAAGTATTTTGTTGTATTCTTATCTGGTACAAGGTACAGGTAGGTGAGAGAAAGCTCTGAGATAAGGGACATATCTTCGTGTTAAACTTATCTCTTGAATCTCCATAACAGGTAAGGAGTTGCCTAGTAAGACTAGGGTAAGAATTTCAGCATTAAATAAATCAGCAACTATGAATGACAGTTAAGAATATGACGAATATTTTGTGGTATTCTTATCTGGTACAAGGTACAGGTAGGTGAGAGAAAGCTCTGATATCAGGGACATATCTTCATGTTAAACTTATCTTTTGAATCTCCATAACAGGTAAGGAGTTGTCTAGTAAGATCATGGTAATAATGTCAGTATAAAATAAATCAGCATCTATGAAACACAGGTAGGAATATGACGAATATTTTGCCGCGTTTTTATCTGGTACAAGGTACAGGTAGGTGAGAAAAGCTCTGAGATCTGGGAAATATCTTCAGGTTATACTTATTTTTTAAATCTCCGTAAAAGGGAAGAACTTGCCGAGTTCTGTGTCCAATATTTAGCTAGTACAAGCTACAGGTAGGTAGGAAAACCCTTTTAAGATCATGGTAATAATTTCAATCTGAAAGAATCAGCAGCAATGAATGACATGTAGGATTATGATTATTTACATTCAAATTAGATGTTTTCTTTTAAAACAATTTGCTGTAAATGAATGCATCATATGAATACCTAATAAACAAGATGTGTTTGTGTAACACTGATGTATGGTGACATAGTAAAGATTAAACTTTTCTTAAATGCAAATTTAATTAATAGGTACCAAAAATAAGGTACATGTATTCTCAATGGAAAACAATTGTGAAATTTGAAAGTACGCAAATGTTAAAGTTTTTTTTTTCAATAAGTACAAAAATCTCTAAGGCCAAGGCCAATATGTCAATGTAATTGGTATCAAAATGAAAGGTCTTGCCACATAGAATTCTTATATAGAGTATGAAAGCCCTAGCCCTAACCGGTCAGAAGTTATGAACAAGGTTATTTTTTTAAAAAGTCTGTCAAACTCCAACGTCAAGGTCAAAGGGTCAATGTTCTTGGTATTCAATGAAGTAACTTCTTACAAGGATTAAATATGTTGAGTATGAAAGCACTAGCCATAATACTTTAAAAGTTATGGTCAAGGTTTTCTTTTTTAAAGTAGGTCAATCTCAAAGGTCAAAGGGTCAAAGTTCTTGGTATCCAATGAAGTAACTTCTCACAAGGATCATGTATATGAAGTATGAAAGTTCTATCCCCTACCGTTGAAAAGTTATAGCCAAGGTTAAAGTTTCTTCACAAGTACGGAAATCTACAAGGTCAACGTCAAAGGATCAAGGCTGTTGGTATCCAATGAAAGGTCTTTCCAAAAAGATTAATATGTGAAGTATAAATGTCTTGGCATCTACTGTTCAAAAGATATGGCCAAAGTAAAAGTTTAAAATTTTCATGACAAATGGGTCAAACTCCAAAAAAGTAATATAAATAATCAAGAGCTAAGATCAGCCTTTCATGCTGAAACCATTGTTTAAAAAGGATGACTCAAAGATCTATAAAATAAAAAGTTGGTGTGACATTCCACCTTAAACGTTTAATTATGAAGAGTTAACTGCATTTGATGAAAAGAAGAAAATTTATTATTTTTCAAATTGTCTGCGGTAAAGGAGTCATTTTTTGTATATAACTTAATAAAGATATAGTTTATTCAAATATTTATAAAGATATTTGTTTGAATATCATATAACTTTTTACAATATCTTAAATAAAACATGTGCAGCCCATAGAACTTCAATTAATGTAAAATTCAAGGTGCAATTAATTGGACAAAAATCAAAAGTTTTGTACAATTCTCAGTGAAGCATTATTTGACACCATCTTCAAAATTCTATCAAGATTTAAACTATCAGACCATTCATTTATTAGGTACGTAAAATGGTCGCTATATATTATAACTTAAATGCTTCGGAATTCTCGCGGGGCTGCCCTTCAATACATGGTCATTAGATAAGATGTGAAATCTAGTAATTTGGACTTTATAATTAGTTTTATTAATTTTTTTTTAATTTTTAAAACATATTTTACAACAAGTATTATACAAACATCACTGCCTTAAGTGAAGAAATATTAATAAAGTAAGCACAATGTGATATGTTTGTACTTTGGATCACATGAAAAAAAAAATTCACTCGAATTACCTAGTGTGAAATACCAGGTATACCAGACCCAGAAAAGTAGTAACTGCCGAATAGCGAAAAATGTAGGTTCTGTAGACTTACGTATCCCTTGCTCTATTGCGTTAGGATATGCCTCGGGGGAAAAAAACTTGAGTTTTGTGAGAAATTAAGTCTTATCTCTAACCTGGATATTCATGTGAAACGATACCAGATTTCTTACAAGTGGTTGTTGTATAGGTATAAGTTTCTAATTAAGATAAGAAAATAATTATTTCTATCTCACAACCTCAGTATAATAGTCATTCAATTACACTGGCGGATTAGTTTACAGGTAGTGCACCCCCCCCCTCCCCCACCCCGGCCCACTTTTCTGTTGAATATATACATATGATTTAATAATTCAATAATTTATAATAAAATGTAATTTACCAATCGAATAAATATTAACAACAAATATTTATTATATTTCTTTATATTTTAACACTGATAAACTCTTAACTCTGATAACCAACAGCACCTCCCCCCCCCCCCCTCCCCCTTTTCAAGATTCCTGGATTCGCCACTGAAATCTGCGTCGCCTTGTGAAATAGTAGTAAGAAAGTCTGCTTTAAAGTCGCGGATTAAGGAGATAATCCTTGTATTGCAGGTTTGAATCCCCCTGAAGGACGTGGAGACCGGTCCTCCAATGAGACCGTATAAACCGAGGTCCCTTGTCGCAGTTGGTGCTGGCACGAAAAAGGTCCCTCACTGTGGAGGGGACCAGGGCCCCATTTTCTTTACAATATATGCATAAGATTTAATAATTCAATAATTTCAGTGTGGTTGTGGGCTCCTTAACTCTGTCAAACAACCGCTCCACTTCTCCCTGTCGCTGTTGGTGCTGGCACGAAAAAGGTCCCCACACTGCTCAATGACCCAAGCAGCTTTCCAGCGGCAATTGTTAGTATTCCCATGAGTGAAAAATTGGAGCAAGGATCTTAAGGCAGCATTTAAACACCTTTGGTTTTCGTTTCTTACATGACCACATTTAACGATAGATGCCTGTCTCCAGTTGGTAATACCCCCCCCCCCCCCGTGCATTCTCCATTCGCAATACACATAACAACCAAACTGCATTTACCGAAATACAAATAAATATATAGAAAAAAAAATATATCAAGTACTGTACCTCAACTCCTTTTATTTTTCATTAAAATCAATCCACGATTATCTATAATTAGTCCATTTTTGATGATTAATTTATATTGATAAATTGTTTATATATACTGACATTTCCAATTTTCGGCATAGGAATTTATATATAATAACCCCATTGTAAATTACATATGAAATAAATAAAAACTACTAATCGAATAAATATGATTAAAGAATATTTATTTTATTTCTGTTTATTTAAACACATGTGGATTATTCCATGTACGAGTGAATAGGTCTCTAGTGATGACGTATTACGCATCTTATGAACGATAACTCGATATATGAACGATAATTCATGTTCGACTTCTTTTACGCCATAGCATCTAGTCATTAAAAACGTTGTAAAATATCTTTTCAGAAAGTAATCATTCTTTCTTAAGAGTTTTTTTCACCGAAGTTAAAGAAGCAACATGAGACCTGAATGCCATTTTTTCATAATTAGATTTTTGAGTTTGATGAGGATATTGATGATTTTTGATCAAAACTTTTCTGATCATCCGTCATGCGTTCAGAAGAATAGTTCGGACAAAGAAGCTGAAACTTATGTGGAAGCATCTTTAAGTAGTGTATACTACATGTAATTGTTCAGATAATGGTCCCCGGAGTAAAATGGGGGCAAATATGGATATGGGAACATTTATCGTACTTCTACTCCGCTACTCAAGAATGGAAATGCTTCGGTGAATCATACTTATATGGTCGTAATCTCTGGTGGTCCCTATATATATAGGGTGAGGCCACAAAGGCAAAGTTTTACAAAGGATTTAAAATGAAAATCTGTGAAAGTCTTTTGTAGAACACGAGGCTGAAAGTGACTCAGTGGGCTTATGTCCGTTAAATTATTTGTTTTTTTTTATCTGTTGGAATCAGAACAGATAACACAATTTCATGTGTACATGTATTGATATTGAATATACATGTAGAATTAAGGCACCTTAAAATAAAATCAAAATAATACACATTTAAGCGACTTCAAAATATGTTCATTTTTCTAACCAACAACATCAGGTGTACATAGAAGATCCCCGACTTTCTGGAACTGGTCCTGATTGGTGTTAAAAGTTTTCTGATAATTGTCCGGATCTACGTAGCTCGCCAGAATCCAGTGGGTTTTGATATTATCGTGTGCGGCATAGTAAACGCCAGTCCAGCTCGCTACGGACCTGGCATTCCGGAATTCATTCTTATAAGCGACTGACCATCCCACGATGTATTCCGTGGTATTAACCTGCACGTATCTTCCGATCAGGTCATATTCTTTCTCGGCGTTTCCTACGGCGCTGTAATAATGGCCGGATAGTGTTCCGTTTTTACAGGAAAGTTTCATCTCTGACTGTAGTTGATTCCTCCAGATTCCAACTAATGCACACTGTTCATCGTGTGATGGTCTGCAAGATGATGAACCTGAAAGGACGTCGCACTTAATATTTTTACAAGCAATTTAGAGTGAGATTTTACTTGCTATTTATGATCAATTTATATTTTTTTCACAAAGTGATACACGCAATCTATAAAAAATAGTGACTGAAGGATAGATTTGACAGTACAGTAAATATGCGTACAACGAAGTGCGAGGGAAGGACGTTCGGTTTAATTTTGTTTTGACTTTAAATATTAAAACAACTGAATAAATGCTAATTTAGTTTGACATATACATGTATGTGGTAGGATTACGTTGTATTATAGAGAGACGCACAATATCTCATGACAATTCCAACCACCTTTATCAGACAGACATTCAAAAATGTATGTGTCTAGTTAACGTTTATATACTTTATAAATTGAAATAATTCCTATAAAACAAGTAATGAACTAAAAAAAATAACCCCATAAGTTTTAAAATGGCCTAAAATTGGCTTTCTCAAATCTAAAAGATAAAGGTCATATGCACCATCGAAACATTTTGAATTGACTGTGTTAATTCAAATAATAAATATTTTAAGAATATCATAAATATGATACTACCATATCATAAATATAATACTACCCAATATGTGTTAAGATAGGGCAACTTGGATTAAACTGTCATATGTAGGGATATTATTATTTAAAATTTTTCATGTATTTCAACTCACTAGCTGCCCTGGGAAAAGACTGAACAGCTAACACAGTACACAACAAAACCAGAATGTATGCAAATATTTTCATCCTGTAATTAAAATAAAGATTTTTAATTGTACTGAATTAATAATTAGAACATATTACATGGATCTATCAAAAAGGAAGAAACCACTCTTTGATCATCCTAGTAATTTTATAAATCATGCTTCGAAAAAGTATTTATGTAATATATCTATTTAAAAAAAATAATAAAAAAATAAAATTCAAAAACAAACAGCGAAAGCTTTTTATTTGTATTTATTTATAGGGAAACATGTTAAAGTTAAATTTACCTTGAATTAATAGTTTTTCCCCTTACAAATGATGCTTGAAAAGGCTGTTATCAATTTATATACCTTTATTTTATGTAAACAGATGGTCACGTGACCATTTGCTTGTATCAGAGACAAACTGGAGCAATTATAGATACATTCTAGTTTTTAATGAGTAATAAGATAATGTGTGATACCTATGTAACATTCTATTTGAAGTTGTGACCGATTGTTAGAGATAAAGTTACACTCAGAATTTTTTTTATCAATTAAACATAATTCTAAAATTTACTAATGACACCATTTGTATTATGCACTCTTTTACCGTTTAAACAGAAAACCCCAATATAATTTCCATGATATCATAGAATGTAAGGAGAGGTTAGAAACAATATGTGTTTATTAAAATCTTCAACTAAAATAAAATTTTGAGACATCATTTTTTGTTGTTGACATTATGTATTTTCTTCTCATATCTTTTGCTTGTTTTTCTTTTCACATTGAGTGTGTTTCTTTCATTTTTCATTTTTTATTAGATGTAAAGTAGTATTATTTTTTCTTTTTTTCCCTTTTTGCATGATGTTGAATTCCTTTTCTTTCTTTTTTTTTAAGTTTGAAACACTTTAATTATTGTTCATATGATTTTTTTACCATAGATCCCGAGCGATTTAAAAGAAAAAAAAGTATCATACGTCGAAAAATTCAATGACTGAATGTTGCTAAATGTATAATGGAAAAGGCTTTTATTTTGATTTTTTTCTCATCATTATTATATTTAGTTTTTAGTTTAAACAGTTGTTTTGTTTTTATTTGGTTACATGTACAATGTACATATACTGTTTTTTGCTTTGTATTTTGTTTTATTTTTTTTCTTCAATTTCAATATTTTTGTTTTGAATACATAAAAGATTTTGGTTCAGGAACCAGGAAGTATTTACATGTCGAGATCCTGACAAATTTGGAATGGTAAAAGGTTAAGAAGCTAAATAAATATTATGTCCATGGGTTGATCAGTTTGAAATGAATCCCCGACAACATTAATTCTCCAATACAAATAAAAGACTGATAGAATCAAAATATGTTTTCTAAATAATCCATTCCAAAATAGAATCTCTAAAATTCAGATGATTTTATTTTTCTTTATCTATATGTATATTTGTCAACGGCGTTTTGGAATTTATTTACGTCCTGGGAGAAAAAGTTGAGACAAATGCTTACTAATTTTAAATCTTATTTCAAACATCTTTAATTTTAATGAAAACAAAAAATTATGAAAGGAAATTCAATTGATATTTTGCCCCTCGTATGGAAGCAAATTTATGACCTATCAAAATATTTTTCGATTCGATATAATGAATTGTCGAATTTGTTAGAATTAATTAAATTGAGTTATAAAGAATTTAATCTGTCATTAAAAAATTGTTAAATTCCTTAAAAAGTATTGAAAATTTGATATAACAAATTTTAGAATTGGCTATAACGAATTTTAGAAATTTTTAAAACGAATTTTAGATATTGTTTCAAAGACCTTCAATATGTTATAACAATTTTTAGAATACATTTACATGTCTTTAATTCGTTATAACAAATTCGAAAGTGCGTTATATCGAATGTTTGATGGTTACTTAATGGACTTACGTAAATAATACACAGATTTTTTTAGAATGTCCTTTTTAAGGTACGTTTAATGGCAAAACAAAATACTGTTAGCATTAAATATGACTGAAACATATGAGGATAATGAACACTATTCAATAAGACAATATTGGTCAAACATGGACATCCAAAACATCAGAGGTGGGATCAGGTGCCATGCAGGAGTGAGCATCACCTGCCGACCGATCACACCTGCCGCGTGCTCCTTGTCATGATCGAGGAATAATGGAAAAATCCGTCATCAATTCAGTGTATAAATAATAGACTAACAATTAGTATGAAAATCGTCAGTCAGCATTTGACTCAATGATGAATTGTATTTGCTGATAAAGTCATTGTATAGGCCGTAGAACTTACGAAATGATGACTTACAATGTAGACAAGACTGTTGATATTCTTGTTTCAACAACTTGTTTGTCAATAATTTACCTCTTTTTGTTCATACATAGAGCATGCTCTTACGTATCAAATCAACTGAGATATATAAACTCCACATGCAGGTGATGAAGGTATATTGCTGCATAAGTAAGGGAACTTGAGGATAGAAAAGTTAAATTCATCACGTTTATCATAGAGCTTGGCTATTAGATTACCATTCACGTCATTTTCAAGTTAAATATCCAAATTTGAAACGGATGAGTCAGACTCTGTGGTATCTTTTATCACAAGTTCACCAGGATATATCGTATCGACATAAGAATAGAAATTACCATTTTTAATTGACAATATGTCGTCGATAGATCAAAATTTCGAATTGAAGGCCACAACAAGTATTTTCTTCTTTTCACACTTAAGATTACGCACAAATTCTGCTTCATAAGAATGCTAAAATAGGTCTGCTAATATCGGGGTGCAATTGGTACCAATGGAAATTCCAATAAATTGTTGGAAGACGTGGTCTCCAAAAACGACGTAGATATTGTCAATCATAAACTCAAGCATCTTTTTGATGTCAGAGTACTTGTGTGTAGAATCAGAACGTATTCTAGCCAAATAATTTTGCAAATGACCAATGACAAGGTACCGGTACGTAAATCTACGAGTTCCAACAGCTGTCAATTACAATGTATATAAAAAAAGCCTGGAATTTAAATTATCGTAGGGAATGGTTGCATCTACACCTATACATTAGCCCTGAAAAATTTCCTAAATCTATAAATAAAATTAATTTTTCATAAATATGCCGCTTGTACAAAGAAACGGATAATGATATACAGAGTGAAACCAAAATATTCCTTATTTCTCCATACTGTCAAAATGCCTGTAATTACTGGTATTTTCCCCACGTGATGGGCCGTATCTATAAAGGAAGGTAAATAAAACGACACCTCAGTAAGCCTCTTCCCGGCCAAGAGAGAAGAATTTCTAGGTAAATTTGAAACTGTTATTTAACAACAAAATAACCAAACGTGTATTGATACCCTGCAATACTATTCTGAAATGTTAATCTTTTGCAGTAATATGCAGATTTTTTGGATAAAATGTATATTACCTTTTTACAAGATTGAAATTCGGCATTATTTAAGTTCACATGACCGTTACCTGATAAATATTTTGCGAGTATCTTTTTGAGCTTAAATCTGTACACTTTTAATTATTTTTCTCAAATATGATCTTAAAATTAGATTTGATTAATGACCATCATATTTAAAAAATGAAAATTTATTTGAACTGTTCTGATTTATTTTTGTTTTAATTTAATTAATTAATTTATTATTGATTTGTTTGATTATTATTTATTTATATTATTATTTCATCAATAAATTATTCTTGTGCAATCAAATCTGCATATATTTTAAATTCGAATTACAGAATAAAGATGCTTTGTTATTTCATGTCCCTATTGATTTGTGGATTACTACTGATACATTCATCAGACAGTGTGGCTCGTAAGTTGCATGTCATTCTATAACGCTTCTAATATTTTTCGATATATTGTTTTGACTGCAAACTATTTTCTTAATATAATATTACTAGAAACCTTTTATTCTTATTGTTGCATTAATTATTATCTCTTTTCAGATTTTATTTCATCTTCATTGTAAGCATCGGAATAATTTAAATAAAGAGCTATTACATAAGCGCTAACAATGCTAGTGGTAAGAAATCCCAAATGTTTAATAAGAGTGTTTTATCTAATATAATTTCATTTTAGATAATGATCCATGTAAGACCCATGGTCATCACGTAAACCAATGTGCTTTAGCTGGAAAATGGAGAAACGAGTACAAATCAGAGATGACAATCCATTGCCAAAACGCCACAATAACAGGTCACTATACTGACGTGAGCGGGGATCCCACACAGCAGTATCTACTGGTAGGGAAATATATACAGGTCAATAACACCGAGTACATCACAGGGTGGTCTGTCGCCTTCAAAAACGAGTACCATGACGACATGTCCGTGAAGAGCTGGAGTGGGGTGTACTACGATGTACACGGGAACATAAAGACCCACTGGGTGCATGCCAAATACGTGGAGCCGAAAAACTACTGGAAAACGTTCTCGACCAATCAAGACACCTTTACCAGAACAAGTAGCGACCCCTGCTTACCAAACTCCGCTGGTTGAATGTCATTCTTTTTACTAATTATAATGAATTTGTATCAATTCAACTCAAGCTTTGAACTGATTAATGAAATATTGCATTCTTATTTTTTTTTATCATTAGGCAGAAGCTGTTTTTGTATATGTATAGCGAATACTTCTGTGAAGAAACAATGTAATGTTCTGACTGGTGTGAAATTGTTTGTTCGAATCATTAAAAAATTAGTAAAACTGGTTTGCATCTCTATTATGTAGTAATATAATTTGGATAATGATCGTTGAATAATAAGAAAAAAATGATATAAGGACAAAAAAATGTTAAAAAATATTTGTGTAGCTGTTTTTTAAATTCCAATGAAGCTGAATATACAACTTCTGCTTAAGTAGAAGAAATAACAGGCTTGCAACTCGACATTTAGAAATATGGACGATATATTATCAACAAAAATTACTTCTATTAATACGTAGAATCTATTGATGCAAGTGATCTTGAAATTAAGACACCACAGAGTCCGCAATATATTTCTCATGTTTGGATGTTTAACTGACTATACACTATAAGGACAAACTTCACTGTACTGTAACGACTTTTTCAACTTCCATTACTTATACACCAATACACATTCATCACCTGCATACGGAGTTAATATCTCAGTTGATTTGATACGTAAGAGCACGTTATACGTATGAGCGATTTTTAAAACGAGGTAAATTATTGGCACACAAATTGATGAAACAAGAATTTCATCTGTCTCGTTTAAAGTCATCATTACGTTAGTTCCATGGTCGATACAATGACCTTGTCAGCAAATACAATTTATCAGTTAGTCAAATGCTGTCAGACGTTTTTCATACACATTGCTAGTCCATTATATATACATTGAATTGGCGACGGATTTTTCCGTTATTTCCTAATCACGACAAGGAGCGCACAGCGAGTGTGGCCGATCGGCAGAGGATGCTCACTCCTCCATGGCACCTGATCCCACCGATGTTTGAAAGTTACCTGTTTGCTCTGCTCCTTTTTTTATTGTTTAATGGACTTTTGATCTTGAATACTGTTTGTTATCTATATATGTTTTATTTTTGTTACAAAAATCAATTTTTAAAAATAATCGTAGTTTAGTACAACAAATGGAAAATACATTGTATTCATAATTTTCTTTACGGTATCTTGTGAAATTTGTATTCCTTGAAAACGCTTAAAATTTGTAATATTTATATGATACAGAAATATATTATTTTCTATTGTTTCTGTATTATAAAAATTTAAAAATATGTAAATTAATTGTGTTTCCATATGTTTTCTAAGAGCAAGTCCCGATATGAATAGATAACATTTTATGATGCGTTTGTGTGGTCTAAATTTCAATAATTCCAAAAATTACTTTTAAAAGAAATAAAACCATGGCTGTTATGCCATGCCTTTATTCTTGCAGTGTAAAAAATTACCTTTAGCCGTCTGATAATTATAGGTCTCTATTATTACTCTATATAAATTTAATGCCGTAAATCTGAGTCTCTAAATCTCCTATATGATTGTTTCGGTATAATCAAGTAGTGAAGCTTATTTCAACTTATGTTATATCGTATATCATAAGTTGAAATAAACTTCTCTTTATCTTTATAATTTAATTTCAGTGTAGACAATGAGACAAATTTCCCTCCAGAAAAAGGTTTCAAATTGAACATACATGTATTTTAAAAGTAATGTCAAGCGGAGTGATACGTTTTTGACGTAACCTAGCTATTTTGACGTAGGCAACAAATGTCCATGCGAATACATTAAATCAGATGACGTATTACACTAAAATTAAATTATAAAAACATGGAATGGGTACTCGGAAATATAACATTGACGGTTCCTTTCGACAGGAAACTATTTCCCTCGGGGAAACATGAAGGATATACAGATAACGAACAGTATTCAATATCAAAGTCCACAAAACAATACAATATAGGAGCAGAGCAACCACGACATCCAAAACATTAGAGGTGGGATCAAATTCGTATTTCCCTCATACCCATTCCATAACAATATATTACAAGTCCAATAGTATATTATCGGATGGCCACGAAAACAAATCGGACAGTATTATAAAACAATTTTTAGAGTCAATCAAGGTAGAATATGTTCAGAAACAAAAAGGAAAGAGAGATATACAGGAAAAGTTAACACAACAGTGCAAATAAGTGAATCGAATTTGAATCCATTGATCTGTATATTGCATTCATTTCATTTCACACGGCGGGAATTCGTAATTGTACACCCACCTAAGCCCACCTCTTTTTTTTTTTTTGGGGGGGGGGGGGGTCATGTTTATACTGCTCACGATTTGTATTGTTTAGAAAGACTTTGGGGTTGAATATTGTTATCTCCATATTAAATTTAATACATGTTTCCGTACATTTCACAATAAAAGAAGCTTTACAGAGCAGATATGTTGTACTTAATTGCTAACAATTAGGTCTAGGGTAAAATTCATTTGATTAAAAAAAATCCATTTTTTAAACCCGGTTACGCGGGCTATGCATTTCTTCTGCAAAAGCTACAACTTCTATTGTTGTACTCACAACAAAAGAAAGCGTTTTATTGTTCAAACTAATAATCAATAAAAGAATGGAATTTTAAAAATTACAATAGAATGTAATGTCATTTTAAAAAAATCAGCAGAAACAAAAGACAAAGCAAATGTTTAAAATGAAAATGTCCCCTTCATGGCAACCATTATCCATCATAGAAACCCGAATTTTCTGTAAAGTTTTGAACAATTAGACGAAGCTGGTGTGTACATGTTTACAGATACATTTAATATATTTGTAGCCAATACGGACATCTTCTATAAGACGAACAATGTACTATTAAGTGGTTAGCTAGTACAGAGAGATAACAGGAACAACATCAACGATCAAAGCCTTGTATATACTAAAAATACATGAACACGGTTGTAGCTAAAACCTTTCAAATTTATTTTTCTATTTTTTCTTGGTTTTCAAATATTCATAACTAAGGTTTTTCTAATGACTATCAAAAATTTGAATTTCAGTTGTCGAAGAACAAGATAGATTTAGAGCTCCAAGCCTTTGTTATGTAAAGACGGTCGCTCCATTTTTTTTTTTAGATATTAGGTTATATATACTATAAAATATGTTCATTAAAAGCAGGTTTATTCAATCAGGGGGTTAATTCTAGATGCGACACGACAGTTTCTAGCAATTTAGCAATTTGTGCAGCTGAATCTTGTTTTGTTGTAATCTTTTAAGTTTTACATTTTTAGGGACAGTTTTTGAACTGCCTACTTGGAAGGATACTTTTAGCTTATAACATGTAATATCGAAAGACGGAGCTTTAATCCAAGAAGAATCCTGTTTCACTTCCTATGTGAAGCTACATGTTAATTTGCAGGTCTACATGGTTGGTGTCCGTATACTTTGTCTTCCTGGTTAAACAAAGGTCAACATAATTCCTATTGTGATATCTGTTTTCCAGGTGGGAATACAGGATTCAGACTAGTACGAAATGAGGTTTTCCTGTCTTCTTGTGATCGTTGCTTTTGTATTTTTGGTTCAGGAAAAACGTATATGTAAGTGTAGAGAATAATATTTCACATAATCTAATGTAATACATTTTTTATTTTTCATTTGTACACAATCTCAGATTTTGACGAATTTTCCACAATAACATAGTTTAAATTCATTATATATGGGTTACCTTGTTGATTTATGAAGTAGTGAATTTCACTTCAAGCTTGAGAGACATGGAATCTGTGATGTCAAAAAAGATATCGTTTTAAAAATTGTTCCTTAGTAAAACGTGCCCTTGCGTATTTAATCAATTGAGAGACATACCTGTAAGCCTCTTATCCAGATAAAAAGGGTGTATTGTTATATGAATAAGGAAATTAACGATAGAAAAGTAAGCTTTATAACATGTATCGCATAGTTTTGTTGTTAGACAACTAGTAACGTATTTTCCTCAGAAATATCCAAATATTGAAGAGATGTGTCAGAGTCTGTGGTAATTTTCATTTCAAGTTTACTGGGATGTATTGATTTGATCTATGAATGGAAGGAACTATTGTTAAGTGAACATCGTCGACGTGTTGAAGGCCACGGCTATTGGTGTTTTCTCCGTAAGATTCGTGAACAAGCTAACATTTAAATAAAAGGTGTCATGGATACCTATAATAGGAATATTTATAATCATCTACTATAATATTTTTCTCAATTTTTAAAGTATAATTACAATTATGACCTGAATTGGTGCCCGTGACTCGGAGCACGGCAAAGTTTAGATTAAAAAGTTAGTTATCACTGTAAACATTTCATTTGTATTTCGTCAATCTTTTTCAACATTTGAATGACTTTCACATTATGAGTTTGACAAGAGTTATAACGTCAATTCTGCAAAATTTCAACGTTCAAAGTCTCGCAATGGCTGAGGAATTAAGCTTTGAAGACATGATTGGCATTTGTTTAAACAAGGGACGTATTCGGAAAAGGTGGAACAGAGAGTGAATATAGGTGAAACAGTGAAAAAATTGTTTATATATCGGAAAAACACCTACAGAGACCCATTAATTCTTTAAACGGCCGGATAACATATTACTGTAAGCCCATTTTTGGTATTTTAAAAGTTGCATAAAACAATTCGGACGCAAGGGACAGTTTACGGTATTATTAGTTACATAGTCTTTTAGTGACAGGGTATGGGATGATACCTGGTTAGTAAATTTCATACCTGGCGAGGCGGAGCCGAGTCAGGTATGAAATTTACTAACCAGGTATCATCCCATACCCTGTCACTAAAAGACTATGTAACGAATTTACCCCACCGATGAAACATTTACGTTTTATCTGTAGTTTATAAATGGTTTTCTCTGCTAAATGCTTCATCGCGCTTATACTGTGCCTATTATGACGTCACGTTTGTGTTTGTGACGTAATACATCGACCGGGTATAGATTTTACTGACCGGGTATGGATTTACAACTGACCGGGTATAGGTAATCCACCGCCTTCACGTGACAGACTTCAACCAATCGTAAGCCAGAATTTGTATTTCGTCAATCTTTTTCAACAATCGTAAGCCAGAATTTGTATTTCGTCAATCTTTTTCAACATTTGAATGACTTTCACATTATGAGTTTGACAAGAGTTATAACGTCAATTCTGCAAAATTTCAACGTTCAAAGTCTCGCAATGGCTGAGGAATTAAGCTTTGAAGACATGATTGGCATTTGTTTAAACAAGGGACGTATTCGGAAAAGGTGGAACAGAGAGTGAATATAGGTGAAACAGTGAAAAAATTGTTTATATATCGGAAAAACACCTACAGAGACCCATTAATTCTTTAAACGGCCGGATAACATATTACTGTAAGCCCATTTTTGGTATTTTAAAAGTTGCATAAAACAATTCGGACGCAAGGGACAGTTTACGGTATTATTAGTTACATAGTCTTTTAGTGACAGGGTATGGGATGATACCTGGTTAGTAAATTTCATACCTGGCGAGGCGGAGCCGAGTCAGGTATGAAATTTACTAACCAGGTATCATCCCATACCCTGTCACTAAACGACTATGTAACGAATTTACCCCACCGATGAAATATTTACGGTTTATCTGTAGTTTATAAATGGTTTTCACTGCTAAATTCTTTATCACGCTTATACTGTGCCTATTATGACGTCACGTTTGTGTTTGTGACGTTATACATCGACCGGGTATAGATTCCTACTGACCGGGTATGGATTTACAACTGACCGGGTATAAGTAATCCACTGTCTTCACGTGACGGACTTTAACCAATTGTAAACCAGGATTTCGTGGAAAAATCATCAGAGGTGGGGTAATATTAGTTACATAGTCTTTTAGTGACAGGGTATGGGATGATACCTGGTTAGTAAATTTCATACCTGGCGAGGCGGAGCCGAGTCAGGTATGAAATTTACTAACCAGGTATCATCCCATACCCTGTCACTAAAAGACTATGTAACGAATTTACCCCACCGATGAAACATTTACGTTTTATCTGTAGTTTATAAATTGTTTTCTCTGCTAAATGCTTCATCGCGCTTATACTGTGCCTATTATGACGTCACGTTTGTGTTTGTGACGTAATACATCGACCGGGTATAGATTTTACTGACCGGGTATGGATTTACAACTGACCGGGTATAGGTAATCCACCGCCTTCACGTGACAGACTTCAACCAATCGTAAGCCAGAATTTCACGGAAAAAACAACAGAGGTGGGGTAAGAAAGAATCTTTTCGAGATTGCAGAGCTGTAAAAATATGAATTTCGTAACGAGGCTTTTTGGTATTCCCGTCCTTCAGTCATTTATACGCGGACTGGGGTTTGAGGATTTGCAGGATCTGAGATTGAAGGTTTTAAACAATTTAACTTATTAAACAAGACCAGTTCGGACACATTTTTGATGGCTGGTTAAAGCGACATAAAAATGTGTTGAGTTGAGGACGTGGAGAAAGTTAATTGTATATAGCTTTTGACGTTGGGTAATGTCAAGGATTTATTTGTCTTAGTGTCCCGGGTATGAGTGTTTATCTTTTTTTCTATCTGATAAAAATATAACTATTTGTGCTTCGTTTATGATTAAAACTTGCATATTAATAAAATGAAATATGGTTTTGATAAAAATAATTGTTTCATATATTTCATCTGTGTTGGTCAGTAATTATCAATGTTGTCCAAGAACAAGCAACGTGTAATGTTTTTATTACATCCTAATCCATATGTATACAAAAAATATATCTGATAATGATGGGATGCATTATGGATACTTCTTACAAGTTAAATGATAATTGCAGGTGTTTGCTCAACTTTTGTCGAATTCGTTGTCTAATCTTCTTTTTCTTAGTAAGCTTATTTTGTGAATATATTTCATGTATTTCATTTTCAAAGTGAAATACGGTAATTCATAAAATGAATGAATGTGATATTCTGTCACGTCATTAAAGAATAGCACAGATATATTCTATCACAATGTTAGAGGTTGTAGCATTAAAGAATATTACAGATATATTCTGTGACAGCTTTAAAGAATAGCACAGATATATTCTGTGACAGCGTTGAAGAATAGCACAGATATATTCTATAACAATGTTAGAGGAATTTTTGTTGCAAAGAACCAACTTGAATATTTACTTTTCCGATTCGTTAAGGCTGACTTTGTTTTCTCTTTCAGACGTTACGTGTCAGTTCAGTGCTGGCATAAGATTTAATCATTTTGGACCTTTGAGGTTGGGCCAGACTTATCACGGAACTTGTTTCGCAACACTATCACCCAGTGACAACATCACAAACGTGGACGCGTACTGGTCTTTTGGAAATATTAACTATTGTCTCAACGACCAGAAACTGTGGAGCAATAGAAATTATACCTGTGGTGTACGTACGGTACAAAATGACACGTTCTTTGACCTGAGAGTTCCAGGTAAGAAAGAATTAACATTTTCCGTATTAATTTGTCTATTTTAGTTTTGATATGGGTTTATCACAGCAATTTTTTTATAAACATACTGTAACAGTTATGTTTTTCGTTTTATCTTTACGAAATGAAGGGACTGGTATCGTCAATCTGGATTTTTTTTCCTTTCGTTTTCTTTCTCATAGCATAATTTAATTAAAAGAAGAAAAACTAAACGGTTGCTGAAAGGTGACAAAATGGTAAAGCTCAACAATTCAGTCACCATTCCGGATCTTTCTGAGTCACCATTCGGTTGACTTTATCCTTCCCCCTCTTACTTTTTGTCTTGATCTTCCTCTCTCTTTATTTGTTTCTTTCTCTCATTCTCTCTCCCACTCTCTCTCCCACTCTTCTCTCTCTTTCTTTTTCTCTCATTCACTCTCCCTCTTTCTTTTTCTCTCTATCATTCTCTCTCTCTTTCTTTTTCTCTTGCATTCTCTCTCCCTCTCTTCCCTCTCTTGTCCTCTCTCTCTTTCTCTCTCATTCTCTCTCCTCTCTCTTTCTTTCTTTCTTTCTCTCATTTCTCCCCCTCTGCTCTTTTTTCTCTCTCTTTTTTTCTTTCTCATTCTTTCCTTCCCTCTCTTTCTTTCTATCTTTACTCATTCTCTTTCTCTTTCTCTCCCTCTTTCTCTCTCTCACACAGATTGAAAACTCAGAATTATGCTCCCATTCTCATGATATCAATGATAAACATGTATCATAAATAAAATATGAACCAAACTTTTTGGAAAAAGATTTTAAAAACCTCTAATTGTTAGGACGTTTTCATACAACTAAATGTTTTTTCTTTGATAAGACCTTACACTATCTGACGGAGGCATATACTCGTGTCGTGTAGACCATAATACAAGGGGACTCAAGACAACTTTCACGCAGAATGTTACAGTCTTATGTGAGTTGAAAAAAAAACTGTCATAAAATAAAGTCTTCTTATATGTGACTATGTCCCCAGTTTCCAGTTAGTTTTCCATATATATTGGCATGATTATTTACACATAATCTTCACCGATCTTGTACAATTTAGGACGATTTCCAGATATGGATGTCAAGAACGATAACCGATAATTGGTATAGTTACACAAAGTAAACAAGGTGCTCATCCTTCTGACCAATCAGATAGTGGCATTTAGACAAACTTATGAGAGAAAAGATAAACAAGTGGTTTTAAATATTTTTGTTCATATTTTTTTCTTAAAATTTTATTTTCAGCAATATCATCAACATTTTGAATGAACGGTTGCATTTGAGCAGAACACTAAGAAATTTATGAGTATTATGCTTCAAACACTAAGTGTACTATGGATTTGAAAGTAATTTAGTGGCGAAGATGAAATATATAGAATTAATGATAAGTAATCTATTTTGGTAAATATTAAGTGAAGTATAGCTTTTCTTGATTATTAATCTACATCAACTCAGTTCAATGTTACCCATGACCTTGTATAGAGAGGGTATTTATAGGCAGTTGTCCTGTTGCCAAATCTAGTCAGTGTTCTGAATTAATATTGTTTAAATCACAATCACAAAGTGTAGTTGGTATAATTGTATGTTTCATGCTCGATTATCCAGTAGTAATAATATATCTTTTTGTTGGGATTTCAATTACTGAGTAATATTTTTTGATTTCGTCATTTGTAGATGGTGAAACACCTAAACCAACCACAAGTAAGCATGAACATTTTTTACTTTGACCTTGTTTCTATATTTAAGGAATGACTCTAATTCTTAGCCAGATTATCGAGTATAATCTGGTTTGGGTCAGTTTACGCTTTATAATCCGCAAAGCGGATTATACTCGATATTTTGGCCAAGAATTAGAGTCATTCCTTATAATTTTAATTTTAAAATAATTAAACAACTTTGGATGTAAAATTGTGTTGCTTTTCACGAGTTCAAATTTACTGCGCAATAATACAACCGTAGTAACGGAAGTGATCAATCTCCCATGCAGAGTTGTCGTTCGTTCCTCTCTCATACACCTCTGCGATGGGCTCACGTCAAGATTTTTGACATAACGTATAAAATGTGATATTTGAAGGATTGTTTCAATTTAAATTAATAGTTTTGTATTGATTTAGTAAATATCTGTCTCAAAACTCAGACATAATCATAGATATTGAATTATAATGAATTAAAACAAACGCACTATTTCTCGTGTTTAACACTGTGTATACGCGAGCCAACGACAGAGGTGAATGTATGAGCCGATGGTAGAGAGTGGGAAGTGATGTGAAGCGAGGGGAGGTAATAA